>NW_027192391.1:77471-98879 GCF_041956645.1 Rasamsonia byssochlamydoides | reverse complement strand
ATTATTATTATTATTATTATTATTATTATTATTATTATTATTATTATTATTATTATTATTATTATTATTATTATCTAAGACAAATAAATTAATAGAATAGATTATATTAAACCCCCTCCCTTCTCCTAGGATTTGGGGCTCCTTTATGCCCAGTCCTACTTTTTTTTTCTCCCTTATGATTCTAACCTTCTCTATCTATCCATCGTCTTTTAGTTTTTTTTTTTAGTACTGTTAGTTAGGAGTTCCCGTTCTTATAATCGAAATTGATCGTCTTTATTGCCTCTGTCGACAAGTATAGGAAGGACAGTATATACATCATACATCTAGGGTAATTTATTTAATGACTTTGGTTATTTCTGTGACTCTTTCTTAGTTAATGATTTAATTACCTACTAACTCTGGCCAGCATCTTATATAATATTTATATAGAACTTTTATTTATGCTATATAGAACAATAAATTCTAAGCTTTCTGGCTATTTCTTTCTTTGAAGTTGTTATCTTTCTTGATCAGTAATTAGACTAGCTAGATAGAGAGGTTAGAGAGGAAGAAAAGGAATATTAATTCTTTTTCCTTCCTCTCTCTCTCCTTTTTTTTCTTTTCCTTTTTAGTCAGAGATCTGCTCATGCTCTTACTTACTTGCTTGCTTACTTATTTACTTGCTTGTTTAGGTGGTGGTATTAATATTAATTAATGCTCATGGTATTTACTGGATTGCACCTATCTTACTAACATGTATACATATCATCTAAAATCCTAACCATAGGTTGAAAAAAAAAGGCATAGCATTGCTCATTTCTTGCTTCTATTCTATTCTATTCCAGCTCTAGTCCTGGGAAACCAGGTCAACATGACGTGACATAACTGACATGATGTGAGATATCTCTCTATCTCTTTTCAATCCTTCCATTTCATTGATAATCAATATCAAGATCAAGATCCCTGCTCGGTGAAACATTCACACTAAACAAACAAGTTAGTTGGAGAAACTCACGACACGTTTATGTCTTATGTATGCTGACTCACTTTTAATCGCAATACTCTTCATCTCCAGGTACTCTCGTAGGCCCTCCTCCCCTGACTCCCGTCCGTATCCGCTTTGCTTCACTCCACCAAACGGCAGCTGTGGGTAGATCTGGTAGACCATGTTGATTCCGACGACGCCGGACTCGAGTTTCTTGCTCACACGGAGTGCACGGGCGATGTCTTTGGTGTAGACGGCGGCTGAAGGCACAGGTTAGTTGACAGTCTCGGTGTGACAGGAAGAGAATGCATACCCCCCAGTCCGTACGACGTATCATTGGCCAGCTCGACAGCCTCCTCCTCCGTCTTGAACGTCTTCACCACCAGCACTGGCCCAAAGATCTCATCCGTGTACAGCTTGCTGCTCAACGGCGGGTCCACGATCAGGGTCGGCTCGACGAAGAACCCCTTGTCCCTGCCGCGGTTCCCGCCCACGGCGATGTTCAGGTTCTCCTTCCTGCCCTCGGCGATGAAGCCCATGACGCGGTCGAACTGTGCCCGGTCCACTAGCGGTCCTAGAAAGGTCTTCTGGTCGAGCGGGTCGCCTAGCGTGTGGGCAAAGGTCTGGAAACGGGTCTTGAGGCCCTCGATAAACGCCGGCGCGATAGTCTCCTGCACGAACACGCGCGAGAGGGCCGCGCAGACTTGCCCCGAATTGATCAGGAAGCTCTGCGAGTTCGCCGTCAGCGCATTTTCCAGGTCCGCGTCCTCGAAGATCAGCGAGGCCGACTTCCCGCCTAGCTCCAGCGACACTCGCTTCAGATTCGACTTGGTCGCCGCCTCTTGCACTTTCCGGCCGACCAGCACGCTGCCCGTGAAGGCAATCTTGGCGATCTTCATGTGCGATGCCAGCAGCTGCCCCGTCGAGCCGCCCCCGGAGACGAAGTTGATGACGCCTGGGGGGAAGCCGGCCTCGACGACGAGCTCGCCCAGCGCCAGTACCCCCAGCGGACTCTTCTCAGAGGACTTGAAGATGAACGTGTTGCCGGCCGCGATGGCAGGGGCGATCTTCCAGCCGACATAGACGAAGGTGAAGTTCCAGGCGGCGATGCCGGCGCAGACGCCCAGCGGACCGTACTGGACGATCTTGTAGACGCCGTCCTGGTCTTCGGGGAATACCTGGCCGGGGATCTTGTCCGCGTAGCCGGCGTAGTAGCGGAAAAAGGCGGACGCGGCGCTCACTCCCATCCTGGCGAGGAAGATCGGCTGGCCCATGGCGACGCTCTCGAGCTGGGCGAGACGCTCCGTGTTGGCGTCGATCAGGTCGGCCAGTTTCAGCATGAGTTCGGCTCGCTTGGACGCCGAGTAGGTGCTCCACGGGCCGGTCTTGAAAGCTGCTGTAGCTGCGTCGACGGCGGCGTCAACATCCTCTGGACCTGCGGCCTGGACGCCCTTCACGACGAGGGACTCATCGGCGGGGTTGTAGATGTCGAAGCTCTCGCCGGATTTGGACGAGACGAACTGCAGCAGTTAGTAGACAAACAGAGATTGTTCACGAATTGAAAATGCGGACCTCGTTGTTGATGAAAAGCTTGGTCTGATACGACATGTCGTGATGCTGTCTGTCAGATAATCGACTGATTATGAGCTTGTTGTCAGGGTAAACGACTGGCGGGGTAAGCGGGAAAGATAAAAGAGGACTCGATGAGTGATAAGAACCAGCAGCCACGTCAGCTGCTGTCTGCAGCAAGCTCCTCGCAGTTCATCCCTGCAGGTGTCGTCGACAAGTCATGTAGCTAGCTAATAGGGCATGTACGAAGTAACCCTGCAAGGTATCATTCGATCTGCCGGTCTGTCTCCTTCCGACTCGATCTCATACGACTTGGACCACCAGTTGTGGAGACAGCGGTAGAAATGATTTGCCGCTTGATCAAGAACGTGCAAGCTGAAGGAAAGATCGTTTATCGGCACGGGGCAATTGTTGGTCCGTTATCATGAAGCTGACGACAGCAATATGATTTAATCAAGGACAAGCTAACGAAGAATGAACCTGGAATATGATTGAACCAGAAGAACCCTGACCTGTTCTCTTTCCTCCTTCAAATGACTATTGTCCCTCGCTATTTTTATTATTAGTCCAGCCTGGATGAGTGCAACAACTACGGAGTACTCCATATGCTACCTATGTAGTGGCTAGCTCTTTGTTAGGTAGAAGCTAAGATCAGACCCCCCCGAACCGGGCCACCCCCTGTATCGGGCCACCGCGTCAAATTATTCTAACATCTCAACACAACACATCCCCATCCCCCCAATTGCAATCCAACATGGCTAATTCTGAAGAATCTATTAGACTTGCCCTAGATGATCTCAACAATGGTGTTTTTCAATCTGAACGAGCCGCTGCAAAGGCGTACAACGTCTCACGGTCTACCCTATAGCGAAGACGCGCTGGCCATGGAACCAAGCAACAGTCACCAACATTATTAAAGACTGAGTCCTTTACAGGAGGAATTCCTTGCAAATTGGATCCTTGAGCAGGATCAACAAGGATTTCCTCCCTCCCATGTACGCGTACGAGAAATGGCAAGCCGAATCCTTCACATGATGGGAGATGACGCTCCACTTGGCAAAGAATGGGTGTCTAAATTCATAAAACGAAGACCAGAAGTTACCTCACTCATTGGGAAACGAATTGATGCCTCTCGGATCAAGAATACTCAGCCAGATTAAGTCCGCAGTTTCTATAACCTCTTCCACGAGATACAAACCAAATACAACATTGATCCAGAGAATATATGGAACATGGACGAGCATGGAATTGGACTGGGTAAATGTACGAACTCCCGAGTGCTTGGGGCCTCTGGAAAGAAGCGTACTTATATCCAATCCTCCAGAAAATCGGGAATGGGTAACCATTATTGAGACAATCTCTGCATAAGGTGCAAAGACACGGCCATTGGTTATCTTCAAGGGAAAGGATCCTCAAATATCATGGTTTTCAGCAAAAGACATACCAGATTGGCTTATTGCAACATCAAAGAATGGATGGACTTCAAATGATATTGCATTGAATTGGTTACAAGCTATCTTTATTCCAGAAACGAAGCCAGATGACAATTCATGGCGGATGCTTCTTATGGATGGACATAAGACTCATGAGCATATTGAATTTCTTTGGCTTTGCTATAGGAATAAAATCTATGTTGTCTTCTTGCCACCACATTCATCTCATCTGCTGCAACCACTTGATTTGGGCACATTCTCATCAATAAAGAGCCATTACCGGAAGGAGATAGAGGGTCTGGCCTATATTGATGATGCTTTGCCAATCAAGAAGAAACGCTTTGTTCAATGCTATGCAACAGCTCGTATAGCATCATTTACTTCATCAGTATTGAGAAGTGGATGGAAAGCTGCAGGTTTATTCCCTTGGAATCCAGCAAAAGGTCTTCAATCATCTTAGCTTCGAATCCAGCAAGATTTACCAAAGACTCCAAGCTCAAGACGCATCAGAATGGATCCTGATCTCCTTCATACAACTCCGCAAAGCCATTGCCATATGTATTCTAAAATGCAGCTTCTTCAGATGAATCAATCTCTCACAAAGGATATGCAACTTGTACTCCGAAAAGCAGGCAAGGCAATTGATCAGCTCCAAGCCGAGAAGGCTTTACAGGAATCCACTATTCTAAAGCAAAACGCCCTCATTGAGCACCTTACAAAGGAGAAAGTCAAAAAGAAAGTGGAAACGGATCCAAATACTCGCTTTGCAAATATTGAAATGATAAAGAAGGCCTTGGACGAGAATGCAGAAAAAAGCAAGAGATATGAAAGTCAGCATGGAGGTATTGAAGCTGAAAAAACATCAGATAATCTACTGCAAATGAGTCTACAAGACTGTATGTTTGAATTTCAAATATAGCATATAGGCGTGGTAGAATTTGAAGTTATTCGGCGTTGACATATAAGTCGTACGTGGCCCGATTCAGGGGGTGGCCCGGTTCTGGAGGTCGGATCTTAGCTAGGGTGATAAAAAGGGAAGTTACTCTGTAGTCTCGGTGCAGCCGGCTTCCCGGCCACACGCTTAGTCAGCTCCGCCGGCCCGTGCGCCCCAAAACCTCCTCCTACTTCCTTTCTCACCACCAAGTCGTCTAGTAGGGAGGTTCAATATAGTTATTTCAACGGCTTCATTCTTTCCCTTTCTAGTAATTCCCTCACTGAGCCTTGCCAGACGCGGCAAGAAGTAGTTATTTTTTTTTGAACAGTTAATAAACCGTTAAGCAACGGTTCTTTAAAACCCGGTAGTCCCGCATGGTAGATAGATAAATAGATTATCCAGTAGGCAAACCAGAGACCCGTGTGAATGTTGGTAGCATTAACCCTAGGCAAGTAAGTAAGCCTATACGAGCGAAGCAATGAAAAAGCGAGTCAGACGTTTAATTTAAATGCTTGAATTGAATTAAATTAAAGGCATGTGTCAATAGAGGCAGTTTAATTAAAGACGATCTATTTTGTGACTAGACTAAGGATGAAGAACTCCTAATAATAGTTAAGCAGACATAAAGTTAAAGACAATGGTTAGATGTAGAAAATCAAAATGATGAGAAATAATAGGCTACTTTACTTTCTAAACACAAACAAATCCTAAGGAGGTCGATATCATATGATTCCATTCCATTCCATCCTATTCAGTTGATCTTGTTGTTCTCTTCCCAGATAAATAAATAAATAACTGTTTTGCCGAATTCAGTGGTAAGATCGCTTTGACCATGCAGTACCTAGGTTTGGACATAGAGCTCATAGAAGCTGATTGTTTGTTCTTCTTCTGTTATTATATGCAAGCAGATAGCCAGCTAGATAACCCGCTAGCTAGCGATGTGAAGCGAAGTCATTATAAAACAAATCATCGTGCAAATAAGTGCAGGAACATAACTCCAATGATGTATGTACATACATATGAATATAAATAGATAGGTCCTCGTAACTCAGCTCATCTCATTTTGGTGGGACTTCAGGTTTCGCCACAGCAGTAGCACTCGACGAGTCCGGTGAGATCTTTCTTCCACCACCCATCGTCAGACGACGACCAGCAGATGGTCTGAGCATGAAGTGGTCGTCTGTACGAGCCAGTCGGTTATTATGATGGCCATGGCTTCTACTTCGGCCATGATTCGGAGTCACGGCGTGAGTGATGGTGCTGGCCCATCGTCTGACGAGAAGGGAATAACGGAAAGTCCTCTGATCGCGATCTTCTTCTTCTTTAGAAGGAGGAGTAGGCTTTCCGCTGCTGCTTCTGCTGCTGGTACGATCCTTCTCAGAAGAGGACTCCAAGTCCAGTCCCAGAATCAGCCGGATCACGTCGATCTCGGTGTGGTCGCGCGTGTTGGCCATGCGATGGCACCAGGTTACTCTGACGGCATCCTCCTCCTCATCACCATCATCATGATCCTGGCTCCCGCCGTGACTGCTATTTCCAGGATATGTCTCAAACAAAAACTCTCCCCCAGCCTGCCTCATATCCCCCGCTTGAAAGGCATCGCCCTCACAGATCCGCCTCACGCCCTGTACGAAGCTCTTCAGCATACCTACCGCGAGGGAATGGCGGATATACTCAGGACTGCGTCTCCCCAGGCTCAGGGTACAGGCCATCCCCAGCTTCTCGTGGAGCCGGCGACTTGGGTCAGTGTAGATGGGAAACAGGCATTCTGTCGCTTCGGCGTACATCCTGATCAGACTGGGGGCGCCGCAGCCGATGATGATCAGCTCTGTACCGGCGGGCAAGGCTGCAGGTGATGGGATGGATGAGGTGAGGGTTCGGAGGTATTCTTGGCAGTTCTGTAGATATTATCTATCCATTAGTATTTGGAGATTATATAGGAATGAGAAAGAGAGATTAGCATTTGCAGAGTAGGAAGGCAAAAGGAGAGATTTTCGAACTCACCCCGCACAAGAAATGACGCACAAAGATGACCAAAACCCGCCTTCTCGTCCTTTTCTGTCTCTCCGACTGCTGCGTCGACGACAAGTACAGACTCTTGAACAGGATCGAGTTCCCCGCCGCGTCCAGTACAGGAATCTCGCCCGCCTGCTCAATAATGTCCGGCGAGGGCAAGTCGCTAGAAACATGCGCATCTTCGTCAAAGTCCGCCAGTAGGGGACACGAATCTGGAGACAGCATGGCAGCTTCCGGCATTGGTGGTAGGGGCAGGGGCTTATCCAGCGCCGGTGCAGCGACAGGAATGACAGCCGGTAAAGACACCTTGCGCGGAGCATGGATGGAGGTCACGGCAGGCTGGTGGAGTAGATGCTGCGCGTGAACAGCGACAAATGTCTGCGCGGTGGGAGAGTCGGGATGCGGCCATCTGCTCTCATCTGGGATGGGGAGGGACTTGTAGACGGCCATATTAGAAGGCGGGTGTCTGTAAATTCTCGAACGGGTGTTCTCAGTGAACCAGCAGAAAAGAAATGAATGAATCGAGTGCAGCTGGAGTTGAGAAGTTAAGAAATAAAAATGCAACATTAACAGAAACAGAAACAGACTTTGTCACATCATTTCCTCATACAATAGTAGTAATGAATAATAGTGACAATAGAGGGAAAGAAAGGAAAGCTCTAGCAGAGAGAAAATATCCTGAGGGAATAATAATAATCTGCGTATCGAGTCTATCTGCGTTAGAGAAGAAAGATACCGGGAAGATAGAGGGAGAGAGAAAGTACCTCTGATCCAGTCTGATCTGTCTATAATCGGAACGAGGCGTGGGGTTTGGGGGGAGGGGGGATTGCAACTGTTATGCATATTATATATAGGGTTGACTAGGTCAGTCATGCAGAGACTGATCTATTCTATGTAGAAGACACACATACTTGGGTCCAAGGTACAGTACATACCCAGATAGGTAGGTAACAGGTACTCGCTAGTTCGACTATTATCTTATTTGACTGGTCTCGGTAAGTACTGTACCTATATTTTAATAGTATTAATGCTCGATTAGAATGCGTAAATTCATTAATTACCAATATATACAGTACACTAACTTGCTAGGTAGGTACATGTACGTACCTACCGGCAGGAGCCCTAGATCTGCTCACTTGTCTAGAATTGTTGAACTGTTCTTTTTTTTTCATTATTACCTGGCAAAGTAAGGTACGGAGTAGGTACTTTTTCTCCGTATAGTACCTACTACCTACTACAATCCAAAACAGCCAGCCCATGCTCTGTAATGCCCCTCAATGTAACTCATAACGGAACAGAGCGAACAGATAGACGCTCCCTGCCTCAGATCCAGACCCCGGATCCGGATTCAGATGCGACTTGACTAGTTCCTTGTGTCGGAGAATCAGCAGTAGTCAGTCGGCGCGGAGGTGTATGTATGTACTCGATGCATATTACAAGTAGACAGTATAGTTCTATGGATAAAGCGATCAATCAATGAAAGCCATAACTAACTAGTGAATTCATTAATTAATTGATGGAAGTATATAAAGGTGCTGTACATATATTATGAGATACATGTAGTTGCAGAAGGGACAAGAGAACTAGTTTGGTAGGACAGACTATCTACCTACCTAGGAACCTGTCTATATACCAGGTACCTGGTAGACTGACACTCTGCAGTCCTGTCCTATCCTCTCCTCTCCTCTCCTTGACAGCTTGGTAACTAACTACCTACGTAATGTATTGTACATACCTACATAGGAATGTACAGCACATACCCAACTAGGCAACTAGGTAGCGATCCCATACCTCTCTAGGAAATACAGGCATAAACCAGTGACTGATTCCAGTCTAGTCAGTTCTTTATCTGTCTCGTCGTCTTGTCTAGCTTGTCCAGCTGGTCCGTCTCATATGCGTTTCAGCCATCAGCACTATTACCTAAGGTCCTGTATTAGGATAATACCACAACTTGGATTGGAATTAAGAATATTGGATTGACTGTTCGTGTCATATTCAGAGTTGTAGTGACTGATTCATGCCTACCTCTTTTTGGAAAGATAAATTGCATTTCAATGCTGACGTGTATGTACGGTGTTCGTGAGACAATATAAGTAACCAGGGCTGGATTAGGCTTGCGCTTGTATTGACTTAGGTAGGCACACAGGAGATCCGTGTCTACCTGCCTAGGTAGGTAGGTAGAGACAAAACTATTACTGTACGTAGAGCAGGTACCTAACTACACAGTACCTACCTTAGGCAAATAGGTCGGTAAACGGAAAGTTATATAATGAGTTATGGGAGACGGCCAGTACGCAACACGTCAGTCAGACAAAGTACAGTACAATTGGTTGAGAATCGAGACTTCAACCGTAAATCCTATACGCCTGAACCCAGCTAGGTATGTGCTGTGCATACCTACTAAGAAGGAAGAGTGCCTAAATCATGCCCTGTCGATAACAATGAGAGTTAGCAGATATCTGACGCCAGGTTAGATGCGTCAAAAGCTTTTGCTTGACAAAAAGACAATAGAGAGAGAGACGTCCTAACGCCGACGCTTGACAACCCATTCCGGAATATGTCCAAACAATCCAACCCATCCAAGATACAACAAAAAATCAATCGTATACACTGTACAGCAGCTAGACGAGGATAAATTCCTCCGCCTCCCCGCTGCGGAACCACTTGAAATAATCAACCCGACCAGGCACGCTCCGCTGTCGCCGCACCACGGCCTCCAGCAGTCGATGGGCGCGCGTCACGTTGCGGCCATACCCGCACAGCGCCTGCAGGCGCTCCGTCAGCCAATTCTGGTGCACGCGATCCCACGCCTCGATGCCGGCCAGGAACATCGGCCAGGCCAGCCGCGTCAGCGAGTCGTTGCCCTCGCACTCGTGCACCACCACCGCCAGGTCAAGGATCCGCTCCACTGCCCGCCGGCCCTCCGGCGGCAGCGGAGCGTGGAAGTAGGCCACTCGGTTGAATTCCAGCACGACGGCGTGGAAGGTCGCCACAATGAACCGGAGGTTCTTCACCAGCCGCGATGTCGGCTGCATGCTTGGATCGCGGCCCTCGACGATAGCGATCAGCGAGGCGTATTGCTCGGCAATCGCATGGATTTCAGCATGGAGATCCCGGATCTTTTCTGCACGGGCGTTCCCCACGCTCTTGTCCCATCGCAGCTCGGCCACTTTGAAGCGCAGGATATGGCAGTGGTGGAAAAGATCGAACGCCGGCCGGTTCTGGATATCGTCCACCTCCTGCTCCCGCGGGTATTCGTCGCCCCACAACTCTTTCAGGGCGTCTCGCGAATGGGCAAAGATGCGGTCGAGCGATCCCGGATACTTGTACTGCATCGTAGCCATGATCGCACCCCCCATATCAAAGCTCGCCGCGCAGGCATCCAGATAGGCGATCCACAGCCCCAGTCGATTGACCACGTTCTTGTAGGTGACCAGCGACGTTCGGAACGGGTACTGGAATTCCGTCCGGCTGGGATCGTACTCGGGGTTCTTCTTCGACGTGTCGATTAATTGTGGGAGCAGACTGGGACCGTGCGACAGAAGCACGCTGTTAAACCCGTCCAAGTGGTGCGTGATATCCCGCGGCCGCTGGCCAAATCGCATCTCGAACTGGATCAAAATCCAGAATGCGGCGAGCAGCGTGTGACGCTCGTACTGTCCCGAGCCCACCAGCGTCGCGAATCCGGCCAGGCCCTTCCGGTATTCGTCAATCGCAAACAATTGCTCTTCCCGGCTCTCATACAACCCGGAGGCCTGGTAACCGACAATGGCCATCATCATGTGCATCAGGACCGGACTCGACTTGCAGATGTGCATGATGCCCGCGACGAAGGAATACTTGGCCGTCTTGGTCTGCATGGTGGTGAGGAATTGGGTCTGGAAATGGTCCAGCACCCGTTTCTCCTGCGGCGTACTAGCGTGCAGCTCCCCGAGCCCGCCGGGCAGGTGATCCGGCGGAGTGTTCGCGGAGGGGCTGGTGTGTATGGCGATCGGGCTGCCATGCTGAGAGACGGTGAATCTGCTTTCCGACTCGGGGGGCGTTGGGGGTGTCTTGACCGATCCGTCCAAAGAGGATTGCGACAGCGGAGAGCCGTCTGAGGGTCGTGCAAAGGAAGCAGCCGGAGCAGTCGTCACAGACGTCGCCACAGACTCCGGACTGAGAGGATTGACGCTGCCTGCAGCGCCAATACCAGCAATACCAGCAGCAGCAATGCCACCAGCAGCAATACCACCACTAGCACTGGGAATGCCACCGACACTGCCAGCAGGGTCAGTTCTGGGAAGGATGGCGCGGACGGTGGTGGGCCGACGAGGAGGTGGTTCTCGGGAAGTGTAATCGCAAACACGCTTGCCGATGGTGCATCGCTGGCAGACGGGGCGCGTTTCGTCACATTTGATCTTTCTCTCTCGACATGTCCAGCAACCTGGGGAAGACGGGATTAGCGGCAATCAAACAGAGCAACAAATGGGGCAGGTGGAAATTATTTCCACCTGCCACTTGGCGGGGATGACATGTGGCGCTTCTAGCAGGCATATCCTCCCAACTTACCGGTTCGCGAGCGGATGCCCTTGCGCTCAGTCTGCATCGTCCATCCACTTGACAGCTGGCTTCCCAAGTTCCAGAGAGTGATACAGCAGACGCGGTCAGACGGGCCGAGCAGCGAGCCTTGGAAGAGAAGACGCCCACTCGGATGGGGTGGGAGAGTGTAGCGTGATCATTGGCGTTCGCATCGCGTGTGGCTATGCGGAGTCGGCCGGGGCAGATCGAGAGTGCACTGTCGTGGTCAGCTTGGCGATCATTGGCAAATTTAACCGAGCTTTTCACCCAGCATGTCCTCCGTACTGTAGAGATGATGGAATCAAATCATCATGACGAGTAACTAAAGAGATCATGACATGGCGCATCCTGTATGAGTCCATCAATGCCGTTCGTATCCTGCGCGTCCTCCCGAGGCCTTCCCGATCTGGACAGTAAACCGTATTGTGCACGTGACCAACCAGAGACCAGGAAACACTGCCATTGAATCTGTCCGTCTAATTATGTTGTTTTCTTTTTATTGTGGAAATAACATCTCTGGATAGCTGTCGAAGAAGAACCATACCTCTGTCTGCGGCTACAGACATTGGAACCATCCCGACGGTCCCTGGCACGTGGCTGGACACTGAACCGTGGAGAGAGACAGTGTGATCCAGATAATGTGATCGAGTAGTTCATGTTCCAAGGAGATACAGTTGAGCTGTGATTGAACGTCCGTACAGGAAATCAGCGACCTCGGTACCTGCCTGTCTCGTGTTCGAGAGACCTGCCAAACAGGGAAGGTGCCAGGCGGGGTACTTACTCCGTTCTTACTACCCGTACAGGCAGGCACCATGTCGAATGGAGGAAGCCTGCCCCTTCCCAGTCCAGAGGAAATTCAGGTTAAGAACATCATCGATGCGCGGATCGCCCAGGTCAATGACGAGTTGAAGACGATCAATCGCAAAGTCAGTAATTCGACAGTGGAAGAGACAAGGCTAATGGATTACTTACTAGATATGGGAAAATCCCGAGCTCTGCTACGAAGAAGTCATCGCTCACGACACCCAAGTCGAATTCCTCCGATCGCAGGGCTTCAAAGTCACCCCCCATGCCTACGGCATCAAGACCAGCTACGAGGCCGAATTCGGCTCCGGCGGCCCTCTGGTCGTCTTCAACGCCGAATACGACGCCCTTCCCTTTGCTGACCCCGGCCCGCTCCACGCGTGTGGTCACAACCTCATCGCCATTGCGGCCATCGTGGGCTTCCTGGGCACCGCAGCTGTCCTCAAGGAACGAGGCATTCCCGGCCGCGTTCGCATCCTAGGCACCCCAGCCGAGGAGGGCGGCGGGGGGAAAGCCAAACTCCTCCAAGCAGGTGCGTACGAAGGCGTCGACGTCTGTCTGATGGGTCATCCGGCGCCGGACCACATCCAAGGGAAAGGCAATACGGGGACCGCGGGTCACCGGACCATTGCGCGGGCTGCCCTGAAGGCCGATTTCTACGGGAAGCCCGCACACGCCGGAGGGAACCCGTGGGATGGACTCAATGCGCTTGACGCCCTAGTCTCCGCGTACAACAATGTCTCGATGCTGCGACAACAGATCCGACCCGAGCAGCGCATCCACGCTGCCTTCCTGAAGGTGCCACAGGTCATGAATGTCATTCCCGACCACACGGCCGTCTCGTTTGGCGCGCGCAGTCCCACGTGGGCGGATGCGGACAGGTTGATGGAAAGAGTGACGGATTGTTTGAAAGCGGGTGCGCTGGCGACGGGTTGCCGGATTGAATATGAAAGGTTTGTCGGCTGATAATATCGTATATAGAAGATTGACACTTCGTAGGACGGACGGATATCTCGACCTCCGTCTTAATATGACGCTCTGCGCGCGTTACACCCATCACATGGGCGCCTCCTACGGCGAACGAATCCGGCTGATGACGGAGGAGTACATGTCCGCGTCAACCGACATGGGTGAGCAGCCACTTTTCAGAAGCTCGATTGCAAACTGATACGTCGTCAGGAAATGTCAGCTACGTTGTCCCCAGCTTGCATCAATTCTTCGGCATTCCATCGCCCAACGACGTGGGCGGCCATCATCCAGCGTTCGCCAAGGCGGCTGGCACGCCAGAAGCGTACGAGTCGGCAGTCCGGTCGGGACGAGGCATGGCGATGGTCGCGTGGGACGTGCTATCGGACGAGACGATCCTGAAAGCTATCATCGACGATTTTGAGGCGGACAAGAAATTGAGATGAGTGAGACTTGAACATACATACAGTACAGTCATGAAGTAGACTTTTTTTCCGAGTCCTCCCACAAGATAACTAAAACATCATCACTCATTCTGAGAAGAGCAGCTCTATTGTTCCAGATTCCGTTGGTGAAGGTATTTCTGTGTCAAGAGAATTAACATTAATAGTATAATGGACACGTTGGCTGGCTACCTAGTTCAGATTCACAAGAAGCTGGTGTCATGGCACCTCTTTGTGGCCGAATCTGCAACATGTCGCAAACTCAGAAATCTTCCACTCAGGTAAAAAGAGTGCCATGACCACTGCTTCTTAGCTGTTGGTTTCTTTTCTTTTTTTTTTCTGGTGACACAACACATGTCCTGTTTGTCAGTTCCAGGGCTGTGTTACGCTGCGCCCGCAACCAGCGAATCACAAACGTGTTTGTTGTACATGTACTTTGCAACGAAGAAATTAATCGAAATACCCTCCCTCCCCCGCGCATCAAGCAACACAAATCGATAATCTACCTTGCTCAGCGACAGATCGCAAAGGCGCTGCATTAACAGAATTCCTTCTTGTCTCCTGATGCCATGTTTCCGATAATTATATGTATAACATTTATTGTCACTAGCCTAATAGCTGGCCTGGGAGAAGGTAAAGTATTGGCAAAACAGCCCTTTTCAACGTTCTGTCTGACTTGACCTCTGTCTTTTAGGATTACAGGTGACTTATCCCGGACAAGGCGACATTATTAATGCCTCTCAAGGCTTCAACATCACCTGGACTTCAACCGCGAATGATCCCAGCACAGTCTCCATTAATTTCTGTTGGTATACCACCCATACGACAGCCGTTTGTGGGGAATTGGCAACCAACTTCTCTGTCTCGCTTGGTTCCTATGCGGTACCTCCATTGCAAGGGCTTGTTCCAGATGGGTCCGTTTGTGACATTCTTCTTGACCCTGTGAATGGTAGCGGTAAAGGGGCATCCTCTGGGGATTTTTCTGTCATTGATTCAGCTCCCAGCGAACCTTCGGCTTCTACAAGTAGTGCTAGTGGCAATGCCACTACAGCTACAGTTACCTCCGTCAGCTCTGCAAGTCCATTCACTACTTTATCTTCGTCTTCATCTTCATCTTCCACGACTGCAACAGTAGCAACAGCAACCACATCAACATCACCTTCCCCTACTGCATACGTGAGAAACACTTCTGGCCTGGCAGCTGGAAGTAAGGCTGGGATAGGCATTGGAGTCGCTGCTGGTGTTATTTTTCTTCTAGTTCTTGCAGCTCTGCTGCTCCGCCACCAAAGACGCAAGCGTGAACGCAGCAGCAGCAGTGACAGTGTGCCACCAATACCTCCTGAAACCCCGAAGGGGTTAGAGGAGAGAAAGCTGGATAGAGATGACACTGACACACCTGAGCTTGTTGGGGATCACGAGTGGCCTCGCATAGAACTTCCGAGTTTCCGAGAAGAGCAAGAGATGCACGAATTGCCTGCTTGAACATAACATTTCGAAATGAAATCGACTGTTCTTGTTCCAAGAGAGAAAGCACAGAATTTGGATTTGTCATGTGTTATTTAATAGATCTATTTTGTTGATAGTATATATGTATATACTTATAACACTAATTTTCTTTCTTCTACAGACCTTTGTCGAAGACTAGGGGGAGATCATATTGTAAGGCTAACGACAGCTCTGATGAAGAACAGAAACATAGGATTTTTATAAGTCACAAGAAAAAAACATATTTGGTAGATTTCCATAACCTGTCACGAGTAGCTGCAGGCTTCACAGGCAGATCGCAATCTCCCAGAACGCTGACAACCTTATTGTCATGATGTTCGTTGCATGGACCACGGTTTCATCACAAGTCCCAATAAGTGGATTTAGAGTAACAACTCTTTTTCTTTTCCTTTCCTTTTTCTTTTTTTTTTGTTTAAAAAAAAAGACTAATATATCTAGAAAGACTAATATCAACAAGTTTGAAATATTACTTCACTGTCTATAAATTAAATATGGGTGATTCAGACAATGAATCTGGGAAAAATCCAAGACCTTTTTTTTTCTTACTTAAAATGAGCCCTTATATAAAAAAGATTAACATAATATAATAATAAAACTGAGCTAGCTGTTCATTAACCTATCCTCTCAACATATAGTAGGATTAATCTCTCTACGTAGGCAAGAAAGAAGCCCAGGTTTACAACCTATTAAAGAAAGAACTAAATAAAGTGGATTATAATATAATGTATTAAGAAGCTAGTAACTAACCGCTCTAATTTTACAAAAAGAGTTTCTTTTTTTTTAAAAAAAAAAGGATAAAAAGAAGAACAAAAAGATAAACTTTTTGGAAGCTGAAAAGCACCCATGTTTAAGTAGGTAATAATGTATTTCTATTCCCGTCCTTATCATGTGTAGGTACCTATGTAGTTATTATAGTACAGGGCAGCAGCTTCATGATATTAGGTAGCCAAATTGCAAACTCCCTTGGGGACATGCTGACAATACTATACTAAGTAGGCATTTAATATATGTATGTATAATAAACAAGATTGTTGTCAGAATTACGTGACTTGATCAAATATGGATGAAAATGGAATATCATAATGAGTGTGTGATATAATATGTTACTGTTGAAAAAAGGAAAAACGAGCGACTAGAAAATATTATTATAGCGAGTGAATCTGTTCAAAGAAACAAACAAAGGAGCGTGCCGGTTTAAACTTCCCAAATATCGTATCTAAGCTTCTTCTGGGCAATCTCCCACTTGGGCCAAATATTTTGTAATTGCATGTACATACGTCCATCCATCCAGCTATCCATCCAGATAGATACACTGATAGATACACGGATAGACAGATAAATAGATAGACATCTCGCCGACTCCAGCCCGACAACTCGTCCCAACCGACTGCACCACCAGGTCGATGACATTCGCACCCTTGTTCCCCGTGCTCTGGGCCTGGTCATCGGTATGTACAAGACGAGGCTGTGCCAAGCCGAGCCGCAACAATCCTCGATCACGCCCGCCTCAATGGCTGCTGTAGCTGATGCTGACCGTCTGGTCACGCTGGGCGAGCGGTTCACGACGCAGATCTGGGCGGTACACGCCTCTTCTGGTCTGAGAGTGAGCTCAACCTCCGATCAGTTCGGACATGGCGGTGGAAACCGATAGAATAGAAGGCATATATATGAAAGCAGCAATGATAACAAACAGCTACGTCCTACGCATCAAATATCCCAAGACCCATCATGCAGACGCTCAGGATGGAAAAAGAGGTGATTTTCGAAGACATATAGAAGTAAATAAAAATAGTGTATAGAAAAAAAAAGTTAAAACCGAGGGATCATAGATATGCAGAAAGCAATATCTCAGAGGGATATGTGTTCAACAGCTTTTATATATGCAAAAAAGGGGGGGGAAATAGATGTCTGTCTGCGTAGATAGAGATTATGAAGGAAACGAGTCAAATGACTCGTTGATCGTTGTTTTTTCTTTTGCCCCTAACTCAATTGATGTAAAAGTAGAATTTATTGTCAGAAATAGGTAATTTTCTATATCCCATAAACAGTAGTTATTGACTAAGATCAATGATGTTGTGTGA
This sequence comes from Rasamsonia byssochlamydoides, assembly GCF_041956645.1. Taxonomy (NCBI): domain Eukaryota; kingdom Fungi; phylum Ascomycota; class Eurotiomycetes; order Eurotiales; family Trichocomaceae; genus Rasamsonia; species Rasamsonia byssochlamydoides. The sequence continues at coordinate 81,603 of NW_027192391.1, read as the reverse complement.
TAACTATGAATATGACTTCGTCTGCATATGTTCCTAAAATCTGATGCTAGCCATCCAAGCCTTATCATCATCACTATACGTGCAAGAAAACCCGGCCTAGCTCTACTATTGATATTAATTTATTTATTGATTACATAGTGATCGTGGGGAGGAGGGGGGGGATTTTTTTTATGATATAAAACTTTGTAAAAATTAAAATGTAGTCTTCATCACTGCTTACATGGACAATACTCATGTATTTATGGTCTCTAATTAAAAGAAAAGCGGTAACTATGATATATATACTGGTAGTAATACATCATATGGATGGATTATCTATGAGATTGAGGTCCTTCCATTCCTTGCAACCATGCATGCATGCTGCATATGTCAGCAGTTGAGTTGAGTTGAGTTGATGGACTCTGAGGGCATGATATCTTGCAAGGGCTATGAATTATAGAACCTTACCTATAGTATAGTATATTGAGACGAAAAAGGAAAAAACGAGAGAGAGAGAAGAAGAAGAAGAAAGGAAAAGAAAAAGAAAAAGAAAAAGAAAAGGGAAAACAATAAAGGTACAGTAGCCACGTTCAATCCATGCTTATATAACTGATACCTAACTTACTGTCGTACTCCTCATATATGTGTTTATGTCCTGCCATATGAATTATTTGAATTGGACAGCATGTTCGTTCGTTCGTTCGTTCGTTCGTTCGTTATATCAATTGTTCATTATTATACTCTATATAGACTACTATAGAGTATTTCTTTAATTCTTTTTCTTTGTTCTACTGCCTATATACTATACTACTCTATTTATAAAGAAAAAGTCTTTTATCCTTTTATTTATTTTTTTTTTAAAAAAAAAAGGGTACCTAACTATATAAAAAGTCTTTTTTTTTAAAAAAAAATCCTCTTCTCTTCTCTATACCTCTAGTGCTTCTTCATTATATAAAGTCTTTTCTTTCCTTTTTCCTCCTCTTTATAATTATCAAAACTAGTAAGGTATAAATCTGTAAGCCTATATATAGAGCTTATAATATGATATATATTATATATAAGAACGTTACCTAGAAGGCTGCAAGGACCATTTCTTATGACCATGGCTGAAAGTGAAATTGTAAGAACTAGGTACGGACCTAGGAGGAAGAGAGGACGTAATATCTCCCTAATATACATACATACATACTTACTTACTTACATACATACATACATGAAGTGATATAATCAAACTGGTACAATTGACCTGCATTCCAGTGCAGTGCAATGATATTGACTCCAATGACAGCGTTCCAAGGAGAAAGTCTGACAGTGTCTGTTGGCGTCAGAGGTATATTCATGTCCTACAACTTCGCCCTCCTCTCCATCTTCAACTCCTCCTTCACCAACTCCTTCAGCTGCCTTCTCAGAATCTTCCCGCTGGGACTCTTCGGAATCGCATCCACAATCCGAATCCCGCCGCGCAGCCGCTTGTGATTCGCGACCCGCTGGTTCAGCCAGTGATGGATTCCCTCGACCAGCTTCTTCTTGGCCTGGTCTGTCTGGGCTCTGCCCTGGCGTAGGACTACAAACCCCACTGGTAGCTCCGTCGCCTGCTCCTCGACCCAGACGCCTACGACGGCGGCATCTGCGACGTCCGCATGCTCCAGTAGCTTCCCCTCTAGCTCGCTGGGGATCACCTGCAGGCCTTTGTATTTGATCATCTCCTTGATGCGGTCGCTAATCGTGACGAATCCGTCTGCGTCGATCGAGCCGATGTCGCCCGTCCGGAACCATCGCCTTCCGTCCTCGTCAACATAGAATGCATTGAGCGTCGCCTTCTCGTTGTTGTAGTACCCCTTCGTGACGTTGGGCCCGCGACACCAGATCTCGGCCAGCTCGGTCGACCCGTCGGCCTTGGTCTGCGCATCCTGCATCGTCTCCGGGTCGACGAACCGGAACTCCATGTTGGGCGCGATGCATCCGACCGTGAACCGCTTGTCCACCATCCGATGCGGAGGCGTCGCCGTCGCGAGGGGAGAGGTCTCCGTCAGTCCCCACGCCTGGGTGCAGTAGACGGTCGTGCCGTACGCCTGCTTGAACATGCCTTCCACTGCCGTCGCGAGCTCCTTCGTTAATGGTGCCGCAGCAGATGCGATCTTCCTGACGCTGCTCAGGTCGTACTTCCGCACGACAGGGCTCTTCACCAGCAGCAGCGCCACTGGAGGGACCAGCGCCAGCTCTTCTGGCCTGTATCTCTGGATGCAACTGAGGTAAACCTCGAGGTCGAACCTGGGCAGGACCACGACGGTCGACCCCTTGATCAGGCCGGTGCAGATGTACAGGTTGAGGCCGTAGATATGGTTGAAGGGGAGGAAAGCGACGACGTTGAGGTGACGACTGGCATCGTCCTCCTCTCCGAGATGCTTCTGCCATTGCTGGATGTTGGCCGTCACGTTCTTGTGCGTGATCATGACGCCTTTGGCTGGGCCGGACGTGCCGGAGGAGAAACAGATGAAGGCAACGCGGTCCTCCGCCTCATAAGGGGCGATGCTGGTCAGCTCGCTGGGCGGGCAGGACGTGGCCAGCATGTGCGCGGTGGGAATACCATCCACAGCGCTGTGACCGTCTGCTTGGATGATCTTCTGGACAGAGGTGCCTTTGGCGGCCTTCCGCGCGGTCAGGATGAGGGACGAGTGGACGATCATATATCGGGCGTTGCTGGTCTTGAGCTGCGCACGGAGTTCCAGCGCCGTCAGGGCCGCGCTGGTAGGCGAGACGGCCGCACCGCAGCCGATGACAGCGTGACAGGTGACAGCGTAGTCGATGGTGTTGGGACTGAGGAAGGCCACGACGTCGTGCGGCCGGACGCCGAGGTCTCGCAGCCCGTGGGCGAGCGAGCGGGTGCGTTGGAAGACTTCCTGGAGCGTGTAACCCTTGCCAGTCAGGGCGTCGACATACATGAGCCGGTCGAGGGGGGTGTTCTGGGGGTTGGAGTGGATGAACGAGACGAGGTCGACGTCGTGAAGCTGTAGATCGGGTGTTGCAGAGCGGTAGATTTTCGCCATGTTGCTTGTAATCAGCAAGGCAATTGAAATAGATCAATCAGAACGGCAATAATGACAATAATCTGTTAAACATGAACCCGGACAGAACCTGCATGCATATGGACTGTACGGAGTACGCAGTGACAAGCTGATTGTGATCCTGACTGAACTTCAGCAGAAGAAAGCAAAAGCAAAAGCAAAAGCAAAAACAATCCTGGCCATGTCATTCATAGCCAGATAAATTGACTGAAACCTCGGCAATCAACCCCCGCAATAACAATAGTAATGATAAATAAACCACGGTGTCTCATTACATACCTGTACGGAGGAAATTGTAATCTGTTTCAATTCCATTGTTGGGAGCTAGCTAGTCCCAGACCCAGTCGGCATAGCGACGTAGAAACAAACACATCCTAGCCGTCGATCGTTGCGTCTGGTGTAACGGTGTAACAGCGATAAACCAATAATCAATCAGTGGAGAAGAAAAGAAAAGACAAGGGAACGGCCTGATTTAAAACTGGACAATATTCTAGCCTGTGTAGTATTCAAAGAAAATGCAATAATAGAATATAGGATAGGTAGAAAGATGGAACGGTTAATTCAGTGTCTCACTGCAGTAGATTATTTCATTTCCCGTACTCCGTAAGTAATACACTGCTAGACAGCTTATTGTGGAGTTTTTTACCTTGGTAGGTATGTATGGAACCTACGGAGATAATAATATGCGGTGAACCGGCACCGGAACCGAACCGAGGTGATATCATCAAATCAATCAGATCACTAATCACGGATATTTATTTATCATAATTCGGGATCCCGAATCTTTTGCCAATGATATACGAATACGTATGCAGTAATCCACCTATCCTATTCCACCTACCTACCTGGGTAGTGATTGTTTATTTAAAATGAATGGTAAATTCAGGAAGTGTTTTCAGTCAGTCAGTCGGTAAGTAGTCTTTGGGATTGCTCTCTCTCTCCTTTTTTTCTCCGGGGATGAGAGAAGGGTTGCTTGATTGATCGTTCGGTTCAATAAAAGAAAGAGATAAAGAAAGAAAGGCAAGAAGTCTTTTCTTTTACTACCTGTGATCGCAGTTCAAAAATTAGAAATTAAAAGATTAAAAAAT
>NW_027192391.1:0-77338 GCF_041956645.1 Rasamsonia byssochlamydoides | reverse complement strand
AATAAAAATAATAAAAATAATAAAAATAATAAAAATAATAAAAATAATAAAAATAATAAAAATAATAAAAATAATAATACCAAAACCACACTGTTCTTTTATTTCTTATTTATTCCTCGAATGGAGTAAACCACCCGCCCCGGCACCGTTACGAGTACAAATAGAAAAAAAAACCCCCGAGAGAGAGGTAACTAGGTAGGTAGGTAAGTAGGTATCTTATCCTAATCTTAACCGAAACATCACACATCACATATCACGCACACACAAACGCAGACAGACATAAACAAAAGGGTAGTAAACAAATCAGCTAGATTGTACTGGGATCGCATAAATCACAGCTTAGCAGCGGCAGCAGCACCAGCAGCAACCTCCCTCTTCGCTCTCTCCCGCAGCTCCCTTCTCAGGATCTTCCCCGAGGGATTCTTCGGAATCGAGTCGGTGAAGACGACGCCTCCGATGAGCCGCTTCACGGGCGCGACGCGCTCGTTTATGAATTTTGTGATGGCCTCGGCGGAGGCGGTGTGTCCTGGTTTGAGGACGATGTAGGCGCGGGGGTACTCCTCATGATTCCTAGAAATACATCATCAGGTCAATGTTTGCAGTGAGGGGAAACGTGGTGAGTAGAAATAAAGAAAAGGATGCAAGGCGAGATGTGTAACTGGACGACTAGCTTACACTTGAAGTCCAATGACGGCAGCGTCGGCGACGGCAGGATGCTCTAACAGCTGAGCTTCGAGCTCTGCGGGAGCGACCTGGTTGCCTTTGACTTTGATGAGTTCCTAGAAAATATCAGAATGAGTCCTAAAAAGCTGCCACTGCTGTTATGGTGTACCTTCTTCCTGTCAACAACATAGAACTTCCCCTCATCATCCACATACGCAATGTCGCCCGTCTTCAACCACCCGTCCTCCGTCTTGGTCTCCCTCGTCGCCTGTGGATTGCGCCAGTAGCCCTTCATCACGTTTGGGCCGCGAACCCACAGCTCCCCCCGCTGGTTCCGGCCCAGCTCGGTGACGCCGTCGTCGGCCATGATCTTGGCTTCGCAGTTGGCGAGCAGCTCGCCGACCGCCGCGGTCGTGCTTCTCTCACATGGATGCCACGAGAGGAATGAACATGTGACTCTGGTTGCACAAAATCAGCTTCTGTGATTGACTACGACTGACTTCACGCGAAGAGACAACCTACTCAGTCATCCCCCAGCCCTGCTTGATGTTGACCTCGCCCGATTTCCACAGCGCCTCGGCTTCTTCACACACCTCTCTGCCTAACGGCGCCGCGCCACAGCTGATGCTCTCCACGCTGCTGAGGTCGTACTTCTTCACGGCGGGATGCTTGGCCAGCGCGACCACAATCGGCGGCACGATGATCAGGGTGGTGATGCGGAAGCGCTCGATATACTCCAGCACCTTGAGAAAGTCAAACCGAGGCTGGACATACACCGGGATTCGGCGCAGGATCGCGGAGACCGTCAGCGTCTGGGACATGGCGTGGTACATTGGCAGAAAGGCCAGCCAGCGGGCCCTCTTGTCCTTCTCCTCGAACTCGGGATCCAGCTTGGACAGGTGCAGCGCTTGCACCGTGTTGGCGACGTAATTTTTGTGCGTGATCTCGACCCCCTTCGGCTTGCCTGTCGTACCGCTGGAATAATTGAGCGCCAGGACGGAATCAGCTGCTGCTGGGGTATCCAGCGGATCCCAGGCGAACCGACTGCCTTCTTCTTCAGACGCGATCAGCTCGCCCCAGTAGCGACAGCCGCGCTTGCCCTCGCCTTTCCCCTCGTAGACGGCGTTGTTGAAGACAAAGATGCGATTTTTGCTCATGCCGATGAGTTCTGCAGCTGCGATGCCGGTGTCCAGGCTCGACTCCGCGCAGAGGAGATACGTCGCCCCGCTGTCCTGCAGCTGATATGCCAGCTCGCGGGGGACGTAGGTGGGATTGGCGCCGGTGAAGATGGCGCCCGCCATGATCGTGCCCATGAACACGACCATATAGAAGAGGTCATTGCCGGAGAAAAACAGGATGCGATCGCCTGGTTTTATGCCAGACTTGCGCAGTCCGGCCGCGAACCGCTGACTCCAGAGGCGGTAGTCATGGACGGTGAAATAATGCGTGTCGGGGCGCGCGGCTTCCAGCAGACATCGCTGGGTCTTGGACAGCGGATGAGTGGGGGATTTGAAGATGAGAGAGGCCAGATGGGTGTCGGGGATGGGAACTTCCCAGCGCGATTTGACGGGCATGTCGACTTTCTTTTCTTTGGTATATCCCCTTTTTCCAGATGAATAGAGAGAGCTAAGGTTGCTGCCCAGCTGGAGGACAAAGAAGAGCCGCGAGAGAACAGTCGTCAGAAGGATTGGCAGTGAACTACACAACAGGTCAATTGCGATCAGCCATATATCAGATAAAATAGACGATAATCAGCGAGGTGAAGCGCAGGTTTAATGTGATGTGACGTGGTACTCGGTGGAGGAGAGAGAGGGCGAATTCAGGCCGAGGGACAGTGACCAACCTCACTAGTTCTATCAGTTTCCTACTTCGGAATGATGCAGTGCATTACAGGCACAGAGTCCGTAGTACTGCCCTGATTATGCAAATGCAATGAGTTGACGCTAGTGGGACACCAGTGGTCACTGACTGAGCAGTTCCCTAGGTAGGTAGGTTGGTATCAGCTTGCCCAATGCTCGGATGCTTATTGTTGGCACTATAGTGTAATAGTGCAAGCTACCATAATGCTGGAAATATCCTATACTCCCTGCTGCTGCGGCTGTACCTATACATTCTTGCTAGGAATGCAGATGACCCGAACAAAGACGTTTGTTGTCTTTCCTTTGTTTTGTTTATATTCCGAGCCTCTTACCGCCAAGAAGCTAGCCATGTCGGAAGATATCTGCGTTGCGTTCCATTGTCGGTCACCAGCTGGTTGTCAGACTGATCATTTTTTTTCGAAAATGGCCCTCTCCTCTAATGTTGATAGCAATGGTGTTGTGATTATGCTGCCTAGTTACGGAAGTGTTGAAATCCAACAGCGATCACATCATGGATTAATCCCGGTATCAACCAGGATCATTTAATTAGTTCATACTTGCCAATGATCATTCCCCCACACGGGGAATGCCAAGTGGGGCTGGCAAAGCTTCGCACTTCACCAGCCGAGGTTGCCGGTAAGCAGCCGACATGCAGTATCTGTATCAGTAGGGCCATTGTGGATAGAATCAATCACTTACTCCGTATATTCTTCCTAAATAAGCACATCTATGGGGAAATTACCCTTATCTATATAGATCAGGAAAGGGCGCAATTGTCTCCTAATCGCGTCGATAGAAATAGTCTATAACCTCGCTGAGAACAATGCTTCAACACGAATAGCGTCTATAATAGTATTCAGATTCTATTTCTTTTATTCAACAACACATAAAATGGCTTCTCCGAAACAGTCCAATAGGATGACCAAACAACGCCAGCTATGTCCAGAATCAACCACGCTACGCTGCTTCATGCTTCTCCTCCCAGACAGGTCAACGCCGCCGTCAACTCCGCAACAATCTTCTCTTCCAACCGGCTCTCGGCTCCCGACGCCGCGTTCAGCGGCTTCTGCCGTGCCATCTCGAGCTCCTTCTCATTGGTCGCCACAATGCGTGCCCGTAGACTGGGTCTCCGGCTCAGCAGCTCCTCGATGTCGTCTTTCACTTGCGCCTTGTCCCACTTCAGCTCTTGAATAGCCTGCCCGTCAATGCCCGTGCTAGGACCTGCTTCCCGATATCTCTGCAGGATGAACGAGATCAGTGCCAGCGAATATGCCTCCGATGCCATCGCCAGACAGATTTTCTTCGCCGATTGCGGAGACGCCACCGGCGCATGCACTCCTGCGAACGACTCGGCCGCCCGATTCAATTGCCCCTCGAATTGATTCAGGAACGCAGCCACCTCTGGCGCAGCGCGATTCACATGATAGAGCAGGTTGAGGCACAGCGGGAGGAACCCGCCCGTCCAGATGGCATATAATCGAGGCACCGGATCAAAGGGTCCACATCCCCGAGGCTGCAAGAGAACGCGTGTCAGGCGACAGCTCGACAGCTTCATCAAGACCGCTTCAACAGCAAGATATTCTGCCAGCATGGGGATAGAGGACAGCTCGACCAAGAAGATGATACTGAGCTCGCCATAGATTGGATCCCCCTCAACGGTGAGCTGGTCAGCCCACGAGAATAACGTCGTCGCATATCGCGCAACATCGTTATCTTCAATGTGATAGACGATGTGCTCGTAGATTCTCTCTGCATTCTTCACCCGCAGAGCCGTCTGAAGGATGGCAGTCAGGATCGCAAAGTCCTTGGGAGAGCATTTTTGCGGCTCATCATGCAGGTAAGTCGTGAGAGACCGGAATCCCTGTGCAATCACCACCTTCACGACTTCCACGACAGTCGAGAGGTCAGACGAAAGCTCAGGCTTCTTACTCACAGCCTCCGGGGCCGCTCGGGAGGGCCCTGCTACATGGAATTGCAGGGCGAGGAAGAGGACATTGAGAAGAGAGCGATAATACTCCGTGTCATCGTGAATCAGGGCATTCTCGTAGGTGGTACCACGAGCGCGTATCGCATCCCACACCACTTCCAGCAAGGTGAAGACCTCCGAGCCTCTTGAGCCCACCTCCACAAGCCGTTGAAGCAGGGCTAAGGCGAAGTCGACCCGAGACTGCTGTAACCTGTTGAAGATCGCCTCTTGCGGCACGCTGCGACTGTTCGCATTCAGACAGTTTCGGACCACCGTGGCCATCGACTTCTGCACCCCACTGTCCGGCATGAAATCCGTGGAATGTTCCAAGGCGAAAAATTTCCAGCTGTGGAATAGATTCTATATTCTCATGTTAGTCTGAAGCATAATAACAGTTCGTATCAACACATACCACTTGAGCTTCTACGAGCGATAGGTTGAGATTCGCCCGCTCAAATTCTTCCGCAAAACCTTGGTTTTTCTTCCCACTCCACGCGAAGTCGAACGAAAGTAACTTTTCGGCCAGGTACATGTCGTAATAATAGTCTTTCCCTAGTGGTCGTGTCTCCAGGGCGGTTCTCTTGAAGTTGTGGAGCTTACATCCACTGTACTTCATTTCAAAGTTTTTCTTCAGGTTAGCATGTAACGAGGCATTGTAGCCCGAAACCTCGACCCCATTTTCTGAGAACCATGCAACCAATGGAATCAGCGTCTTGAAGAACGACTGGTCCCTGGCCTCTTTTGCAGAGTGCAGGTAAATGGCACAGAGATCGGCCGTTATGGCGGCGATTTGGGTAAGATATATCTGGGTCGTCGCTGACTGGCCACCGATCTTCAAGTGTGCCACATAGTGGATGAGAGCATTGAAGAAATTCGGGTGCCTCCCTAATTGTGGGGTGGCCCAGGGCCAGTGCTCCTGTGAAAGCGAGACAAATACCAACAGAGTCAGAGAGACTCGCGGATCGACCTGTTCGATATTTGCCAATGTGTCGAGCGCCGTCTTGAGAAATGGTGTTCCTCTCATCGCCGGTGCTTTCTTTCCCTCCGCCTTCTGTTTCAGAGACTCTCGAGGAGACGATCCTGTGAGAAGATAGACCGCGAGCCATTGCTGGCGCTTGCTGACAAACGTGGACAGGAGCCGCCAAATGGAGATAAATAATTGAGAATCATTAAGCGGCTTGTCAAATTGGGCGAGCGCATCGAGAAAGAGGCATGATGATTCGGCACCCAAGTGACCAAGCAGTGACGGCGGCTCCTTCTCCGTATCAGCAGCAGCTCGGGAGACTAACAACTCGAGAAGAGTTATCACAGGGAGACGATAACGGTCGTGATAACAGTACAGTTTGGCAAGGACGGGCGCGGCTTTGAACAATTGTTCCTCTAACAATGAGACAGAAGAGCCGACAAGCTGTGCTGCCTGGATCAATTTAATTGCCAGTTTGAGAGTGGATTTCAGTTGCCTCTCAATGCAGATCAACTGTCGGAGGTACACTGTCGACGTTGGAGTTTGGAGGCCGTTGATGATAATCCGAAGGACTGGATTGAAAGGTAGTTCATCGTTAGAACTGGGTCGGAGAACGTCTAGCACGTATGAAGCCGAGGAGGAAAAGATCCCCGTGATCTTTGACTCGGTGTCTTCCGTCTCATCGATTCCGTACGCGTAATAGAGGATCTTCTCGAAATTGCTGGCGAGGACAGCGTCGATCTGAAGTCTCTGCTCAGGTTCATTGAACCTCCAGTTTCCGTCGCTGTTGTAGACCTCGATCATCGTTCGCACGAAACTCAGCAAAACGTTGCGGATAACATGGGACGGTACTCCCGCGCTCCAATCGGCAGCACTGCTCGCCCTCGATACAATGCGGTTCGATGTCCTTCTGATTGCCAAATGTGATATCGCATCTTCCACAACTGCATCAAAAAGATGAATGCAGCTGAGTAGGAATGGATAGTCTCCTGATGTTACTTCGCAAGCAGAGACAATCGCAGTCATCCGCCCTCCTTGCCCACCCGAGCCAAGCAGGCTACTTCGAGAGAGGAAGGGCCACACTCTGTTGGGCAAGATTGTAATGAGAACACTGATAAACTGCAAGCAAGCAATGGACAAATCTAACGGGCCGCGTGCGCCAGCCTGGATGCCGACATTCTGCAAGTTCCGCTCTAGAATATCGAGAACCACTGAGACAATGTCACCTCGACTAGCAAGGCCGTCACTCGCTATCTCCAGGATCTTTTTGGGCCCAGATTCGTCTTCGTCATGGGCTTTGCCACTTTGAGCGGAAGCCATAAGGTCGGTCAGCAACCCTATTATCTCAGCGATAGTATCTTCATCCGCATCTGGGTTATCGGCCCATTCTTCCAGCCAACTGCCGAGAAAACTCAAGCACGAGTATTGGTGATACCACATGATCACTGCAGGCTTTGACTCCGAAACAACTTGGCCTATTGTTGCAGGCTGAATCTGTGTTCCCGCTGTGACAATTAGAGCATTCTCCGCGCTGGGATTGGGCTTTGGCTTCTTCGACGCTGGTGCTATCATGGGAATCGGCTGAATAAGGGAGACAAAATTTGCATTCTCCTCTTCACGGATGGTTTCATAGCCCTGGAAATCCGGTGAAACCATTTGGGTGAAGGTGTCCATAGTCTCCAGTTCGGAAAGTATTGGGAGGATGCCATCTTCGCTTACTTGGTCCTTGCCCGTCAAAGCACGACACAGCTTGAGGAATGGCACGGACTCATAGGGGAAGCGAGACCGGGCAATTCGGAATATCCTATCCATAAGCTCGTTGTCCTTCAAAAAGACGTACCTCGGATCACTGGGATAACTTATGGAATCGTCACGGCCGCGGAGGGAGTCTGTGGATAAACCATTCAAAATAGCCAGAGCGGCCTCTACAAGTTCCGGCGAATAATCCATGAACAAGGAACTGACGCGGATAAGGCCCAGAAGAGAACTGCGGATCCATAGGCTGGTCACAACATCATCGATAGCCGAGATTGTGCCAACTTTGGAAGCCAAATTGATAATCACCTCAAAGACCTGACCTCTCTCCATCGCCCCTGTCGTTAAGATTGCAACATAGTCATCGCCATAGCTGGGGATTCGGGCTAGATCTAGCATGTCCTCATAGAGAGTCTGCTCAGATCCGCGAACGGGCGATGCGGAAGGGGTGTTTGATTGGAAAGAGTCCACAGCGCTCTGGAACTGTTCCATCTCTCGAGATTCTTTGGCTGAAAGAGCTATGTCCCGCATGGAATGCAAAATCGTTCCCCATGCAAAGACCGCAGGGCTTGCAGTTAAAACCCCCATGCTGACACAGTTGAGAAAAATTTCATTGATTTCGGCGATATGTTCGCGGGAGAGAAAATAGGGACGAGATTGGGCTGGCACCTCAGACTGCGATAGAGATGCATTCTTCCACACGTAAGACATGGACGCCGGGAGTTTTAGAAAGGAGAGAGTTGTCACAGAGGCGAGGGCTTGGAGCGATAGCATTAGGCTCAAGGGATCTTCGCACGGCTACACAGCTTTTGTCAGAGAATTTTTGGGAATAAAAAGTAGGACACGTTCAACGGCAGCACTCACTATGGAAAGCGACTCCAGAAACCTGTAGTCGGCCATAAGATGAAGCCATGAAAGTAACAGGCCTCCTGTTGGAATAGTGTCAGATGACTGAAGGTGCAAGAAGATTATCTGCATAATATGCACGATCTCGTCGATGAGGGTAGTGCGCCAAGTATCTTCAGTCTCCGCATCACTCTGGGCAGCGCTCAGCCATCCACCCCCGCTCTGAAAGTCAGTGAGTCGAATCTGAACGGCTTTGATACAGTCCTCCAGGAATCGATTGCTCTCCTCCCCACTTGTCTTATTCTTAAAGATCGTTTCCCCAAGGGAACGGAGACTATGTTCTCTTGCCGTTTCCTTCCCATTGCTGGGAACAGTCTTCCGCCCTGCGTCACTTGGAATCTTGTCGCGTAAAGAGAGGCTCAGCAACTTTCGTGACGTCTTGAGAATATGGCTCCTTTCCGACAAGTAAATATGCCGCAACCGTAGACGTCTGGACTCCTCAGATGAAAAATCTGTCGAGTCGTCTGCACCGCCGGGGGTCGTTTTCTTCAAAATATCCATCACCTGCGGTCCGGCAAGCGATACTCGGAAGTTATCCACACTTGTTGCATCCTGCAAGCTCGTCGCTTCTTCCGCCGAAAATCTGGCCAGGAGACGCGCGTTGGGCCGGTTCTGCCATTCCAGCACTGTGATTCGCAATGCCGTAACCTCGTCGATGCCGGCATTCTGGCTGAGCCACAGAGCATCCGATTTGATCTCGTCTAAATTGTAGGGCGCTTGCGGTGATGTAGCGACATTGATCGCAGCTGTCTTCGACTCAAATTCAGATTTGGATTTGGCAGACGGCGGGGCGAAGGGAGCAAGACTATGTGAGAGGAGACGGATGCTTTCCGGATGCCACAAGAAAGGCTGTGCGCTTCCTGCATCATCGGCATTCTTTTCGGGGTCGCATAAATACAGGAAGACTCTTTTCCATGACCTACTGCATGTTAGCCTCCTCTTACACGAATGGAGATCCTCATGGAGATGCGCGTACAGAAGCTGGGCGTCCCCAGAGAAACATTTGTCCAGGGACGCAAAATAGGCTTCCGGGACCGGAGCCATCGGTGGCACAGTTATATCATTATCCAGCCCGAAAGAAAATTGCAATTCACGAGGAGAGGTCGTCTGCTGGGGCTGGAGGTCCCCAGGGCAAAATTGGCAGGAGCTGTGGAGGATTTTGAGCTTGAGCTTGAGCTGAATTGAAGTTTCAATCGGCGCGCGACAACAATGAATGGTTACCTATCTGGGTCTAGCGTCATCACGGGCCAGCCACCAACCGAATTTGGCATTTTCGAATGACCCAGCGGACTAATCGCAGGTACTCCGTCGGCTCCGCGCGATCGGTTAGCTTGGAGTCATCAGTCATTCTTTCATTCTTTCATTCTTTCATTACAGGCCAACTGCGATTGATAATTGTTCAAGGTGCACGGTGCTCTGGACAGAAAGACCCTTGAGTGAATGTCCGGCGTAAGCACCGGCATCTATCGCACGGTCCTACGTCCCCGAACTTATCCTTGCCCTCAAGATGGACAACGGTCTAGTTGATTACTCACCCCACCATCCCACCAAGGCGGAGAAAATTGGCACCGCCAGCAATGTCATTCTGATCGATAACTATGACTCGTTCACCTGGAATGTCTACCAGTATCTCGTCCTGGAGGGCGCGACCGTCACGGTTTTCCGCAATGACAAAATTACACTGGACGAACTGATCGCAAAGAAGCCGACTCAGCTGGTGATCAGTCCCGGCCCGGGCCATCCCGACACTGACGCGGGCATCAGCAAGGATGCCATCCAGTATTTCAGTGGTAAAATCCCTGTGTTCGGGGTTTGCATGGGCCAACAATGCATCATTTCCTGCTTTGGCGGCAAGGTCGATGTGACTGGGGAAATCTTGCACGGCAAGACGTCGATATTGAAGCATGACTCGAAAGGCGTCTACGCGGGCCTTCCACCTTCTCTCTCTGTCACCAGATACCACTCGCTTGCGGGGACTCATTCGACCATCCCCGATTGTCTCGAAGTGACCTCCTGGGTAAACTTGGATGGCGATGACGGCAAGGGCGTCATCATGGGTGTCCGACACAAGGAGTTTGTCGTGGAAGCTGTTCAATTCCATCCCGAGAGCATTCTCACGGAGCACGGAAGGACGATGTTTCGGAACTTTCTGAAAATGCGAGGAGGTACCTGGGAGGAGAACCGACGTTTGAATGGCGAGTCCAGCACGGTCCCTGTGAACGCCAATGGTGATGCCAAGCAAGGAAAGAAGACGTCCATCCTGGATACAATCTACGCCCATCGAAAGGCAGCTGTTGCAGCCCAGAAGTTGATCCCTTCGCAGCGGCCTGAAGATCTCCAAGCTTCCTATGATCTCGGCATCGCGCCACCGCAGATATCTTTCCCCGCCCGTCTCAAGCAGTCTCCATATAATTTGTCACTGATGGCAGAGATCAAGAGGGCATCACCATCGAAAGGGATAATTGCGGCCTCAGTCTGCGCTCCTGCGCAAGCCAGGAAGTATGCCGCGGCTGGCGCTAGCGTCATTTCTGTCCTGACTGAGCCAGAATGGTTCAAAGGAAGCCTGGACGATCTGCGCGCTGTCCGGCAGAGCTTGGAGGGTCTGCCAAATCGGCCTGCGGTCTTGCGCAAAGAGTTCATCTTTGACGAGTATCAGATACTGGAAGCTCGCCTGGCTGGCGCGGATACCGTGTTGCTTATTGTGAAGATGCTCAGCGTCGAGCAGCTGAAGAAACTGTACAACTACTCCCGAAGTCTCGGAATGGAACCTCTTGTCGAGGTCAATACCCCAGAAGAAATGAAGATTGCTGTGGAACTTGGTGCTCAGGTGATCGGAGTCAACAACCGTGACCTCACGAGCTTCGAAGTCGATCTGGGTACGACCAGTCGTCTCATGGACCAGGTACCAGACACGACCATCGTTTGTGCTCTGAGCGGAATTTCAGGACCAAAGGATGTCGAAGCTTACAAGAAGGATGGTGTGAAAGCTATTTTGGTTGGCGAGGCCCTGATGAGAGCAAATGACACTGCCGCTTTTGTCTCTGAGCTCCTGGGTGGCAGTATAGAGAATGCCCCTCCGCCTTCACCCCTGGTGAAGATCTGTGGCACTCGGTCCCCAGAGGCAGCTCGCGCCGCGATTGAAGCTGGTGCCGACTTAATCGGTATCATACAGGTCGAAGGACGCAAGAGGCGTGTTTCGGACGATGTTGCCTTACAGATCTCGCAGGTTGTCAAATCGACACCGCGCGCGAAGCAACCAGCTCCAGGCTCGCAAAATAACCCAAACTACTCCTCAACTGAGTATTTCGACTATTCTACGAGCGTGTTACGCCACCCTACTCGCGCACTGCTTGTCGGTGTCTTTGCCGATCAGCCTTTGTCCTACATTCTGGAGCAACAACGGAAACTAGATCTCGATGTAGTCCAACTGCACGGGTCTGAACCGGTGGAATGGGCCAGCTTGATCCCTGTACCGGTCATCCGGAAGTTTGGTCTTGGTGAACCTGGTCTGGCGCGCCGAGCATATCACTCTCTGCCGCTACTTGATTCTGGAGCTGGAGGCTCTGGCGAACTTCTGGATATCTCTGGCGTTCAAAGAACGCTCGAGAGTGACGATGGCCTTCGTATCATCCTTGCTGGCGGGCTAAACCCGGACAATGTTGCCGAGACGGTGAAGAAGCTGGGCAAGTCTGCGAGGAAGGTCGTGGGGGTTGACGTGAGCAGCGGGGTGGAGACGGAAGGCGTTCAGGATTTGGACAAGATCCGTGCTTTCGTCAAAGCTGCGAAGGAGATTCAATTATAGTCTTTCGTCCATTGTAAAATAAATGAGCAGAACAGTGATGTCTCTGTCTGCAAAATATTTATTTTCCCTCATCGTGTACCCACCTTGCCAGAATCTGACTTGAGATATTTCTTACATGTTGCCAGTTTACGTATGCCCTTGGACCTTTGGACTTTCGGGAAATATCTCACTTTGTGTCATATATACATACCTGATTGATCTAAAAATATAGTTTTGGGTCATTTGTAGTGTACACTCTACACCCACCCACTCCATGCAGCAGATCTTCATCACTCGGCAGACAATGTACAGTACAGTATCCATCACTCCAACCCTCACTTCGATTCACCTCGGTTCAGTGAGAGCAATCCAAAATTCAACGAATAGTGCCTTTCAAGTCATTGCTAATCTCACAACCGATAACATAATCAACAACTAGGTCCCACCTTGCCATCGATGATGCGGTAAGCAAGCGTCTGGGAAATTCGATACAAAGATCGCATGTACAGTACATACTGAGGATAGGACCTCAGAAGCAAGCAAGAAGAGGTCGTTATACATCCTAGATTCGAAACCTCGACGGAAGAGGTTCCTTATAGTCGACTTACTTGATGGTAAGAGGCCCTGTCGAGAGAGGCAGGCAGCTAAGCTGATACAGATGCAGATGCAGATGACAAGTGAGGAGACGAGATCTCAGGGATAGAGTGTAATAATACTAGGCGATCAAGGTAACTGTATAGGAAGTAGGCTCTCAGACGAGCTCGACACTGTGGGAGAGAAAGGGAATATCAAAAAGTTATGTACATACCTAAAGGAAGATGGAAAAGAAACTATAGGAGAATAAGTGACAGAAGGTAACGGAGTTGACAACAGTTGAAGAGAAGCATACACAACCTAAAGCTAACTTGATTGGAAACGCTTCTTACTTTCTCTCTCCTTCTTCTGGGTATCTTCTCTCCCTGCTTTAGATTTACATCATCTTATTTCTTTTAGAGGTATTCTCCTATTTTCTTGATCGTTCATATCTGCCTCATCTTCTCATCTCCTATTACTCCAATCCAATCCTTAACCCCCTAACATCTTCTCCTCTCGGAACTTGGATTCGTCTACCTCACCTTGCAGTCCACTGCCTTTCTTTAAAGACTGTTCTTTAATCTCTCTTACAGACGCAGTCTCTCCGTCTTCCTGTTTACCTTCACAACTGACTGCGAAAGAAAGCAGAAAGAGGATTCCTCCGCAGACATGGGAAAGTCCTTCAAGAAAATCCACGCCTGCGCCGTGGGCAGCTTCGGCGATAACACAGAGAAGATCCCGCAATGGATCAAAGCCAACGGCGGCGTCTACTCGAAGGAGATTGATGATAGCGTCACGCATCTTATTGCTACGGAGGCGGCGGTTAAGAAGAACGTCGAAGCTGGTAAGTTATTTGCCTTGGCTCAAATATCACAAGGATTGCACTTGTCGTCTTTTTTTTTATTTTCTATTTTCTTTTCGCATCGTTTCTATGCTGAGACTTTGAGGAAACAGTCCGACAGGCAAAACGCCTCAAGCACATCAAAATCGTCACGTACGACTGGCTGGAAGACTCGCTGCAGTCCAAGACCCGTCGACCGAAACGCGAAGGCCCCTATCTTTGGGAGCGGATCTTGAAGGAGCAGAAGAGGAAAGCTGCCAGGGGTAGCAAGGTTCAAAAGAAGTCAGCCGTGAAGAAGAAGCAGCAGCAGAAGCAGAAACAGAGGGGCGTCGATGCCGGTAAGATAGGAAATGGAATGAAATTTCAGTAGCAGGTCGTCGTTACTAACTGCAACGCAGCAAAGTCCTTGGAAGACTTCGAAAAGGGTGCTCGTGCCATCGTTTCCGAGATGGAGTCGTGTATGTCATGCGATGACTCTCCTTCGCTCATTTCTTCACTAACTGACTGACTTACCGGTACATCTGTATACGACAACAGTGGGTTACCATCTTTACACAGACCACAAAACCGGTGTGACGTACTCTGCAACTCTCGTTCGACCGTCTGTTATCAAGAATCGGAAGGAAAGTACCTCGCCAAAGTAAGTCGATACCTAACGGCCCTCCTTTCTTGGATAATTCTCCGTTCACAAGCATAACATTCTTACATGGCTGCTTTCTCTCCGTCAAGGGTCCAAAATGAGTATTTATTATTTATCGAAAAAAAAAAATAATCCACAAGTCAATTCAGAAGTCATAAGTCCACAGTCCGTCAAACTTGAGCGTGAAACAAATCCTTTTTTTTTCCCGAAAAACCCATAGTACGCCGATCATACTCTGTAATATAGCCTTGCTATGCAATACATAAATGTTTTCCACAGGGATATCGTCACAGGTAATCCTTCTTCCGGCTGGTTCTGGTATACTGTGTCAGAGCCCATTCGACATCGCCGCCCGAATTCTTCTCCAGCGTCCCTGACCGGATCTCGAACAGCCTCATCGTCATCCGCGGCCCGACCTCAGCTAATTCCACATCCTGGTATCCCGTCCGGACGAAGACGTGGTGTCGCACCTCGATGCTGTCTTCCTTATTCCGGAACGTGATCACCCTGTTGCCCAGTTTCCCACCGCCCTCGCGCGGCGGGAAGAGGTGTTTGAGGATCCGCACGACGCGACGCCCCAGTTTCGTCGTGAAGCCCTCGAAGATCAGATGCGGATAGCTTTCCGACACTGTCCCGCGGGCCGAGTTCGGGATGTCCGCGCGCAACATGACGTTATGTAGCGAGAAGCTGGCGGTCGGGCCGTGAGGGAGATGCGAGATCGTGATGGCGGTGGGCGTGCCTCGATGCTCGTGCAGCAGAACCATGTCCGTCAGCGCAGCGGCATTGGCGCTGGCGACCAGGTCTGGCAGAACCAGGTTTCCTCGATTCAGACGGATCGAAGTAGGCAGGAGTAGGCGCATCTCCTTCGCAAAAGTGCTGAGACGCGCAGAAGGCGAACGAGAGGTGGTAATGAGGGGACGGGGATCGATGAGGCCCGAAGTGAGCGCATATTCGTCGTCGACGTCGAGGAGTTCGGTGTCCTCCCTTTGGGCCTTTTGGGCCTTGGACTGGGTGGAGGTCGACGGGAGCGACTCATCGTATTTGAAGTCTTCGCGCAGCTGCTTGTCGTTTGCGATCGACGGGTCCAGGGGTTTCCCAGATGCTAGAGATGCCTTGAGCTTTGCGCGCTTCTCGGCGATGGCAGCATCGCGGAGCTGGAGAGCTTTCCGGTAGATGTAGTCCCGGCGCTCACGCGCTTGACGGCGCTAGAAACGATTAGCAGGCTACATGATAGAGAGAAGCGAAATACTCACAAGCATGATTGCACAGGGAAAGCACTGCAGAAAATTCCCTGTTATGGATGGTGATTGATTGGTCTATTGACGTCCTGGCGAATGTATTTTTTTCTGGCGCAGCTGGTCGTTCTCGCCACCCGGAGAGGGGGCTTTCTCTGGCTTTTCCCCGATCTGTGGGCGCCAAGCCGATCGATTCTTCTTATTCGGCGATTGACAAGCAGCCACCAACTGTGCGTGCGGAGCGCCTTTTGCTTGCCTCCATCTCCAACATCTCGCATTCCTTTTCATTTCATTTCTCAGCTGGTGACGGAGGCGTCGTCAGCTTCTCGATTTCTTCCGTGAAGCTCTTCCTTCACCAGCGAATTTCCGTCGGGTGAATGTCTACTCCGTCATTGGGATTGCCTTTCCTCGCATTCCTTGGCTTCCCCCGCTCTCTCGCACCCTTGCTTATACTGCTCGACAAGACAGCCTCTGTCTGAGCTCAAACACACACAGTGGCGGTCCTGTTTCCATCTCCGTCAGACTGCCTCTGTTTACCTTGACACGTCTTGGTTGCAATCACGACTTGCAACACGACTTGCAAACACGACCGGATGGTCGCACAACCCGTTTGATCGCTTGCCCATTCCGCATCTGATAGTCACCACCCCGATATCCTCCGCCAGCATCACGAACACGCCACCACAGGCGTGAGGTCGGTCAAGATGGAAGCTTTCAAACATATGGGCAATCATCTGGTTTCGGATTCGGCCTCTACCATCAATGCAAGGGACGACCTGGAGGACGAGAGCATTCTTGGTGCTCGTCGCCGGAGACATGATGACGAGGACGATGCGTCCGACGTTCTCGACGATGACGACCTCGAGAGTCTGGCGAGCGTCCCAGCCGGTGGTAATGCCAAAAAACAAAACAAGGCTGAAGAGGAGAAGGAGCTTCCTCCGCATGCCTGCGCGTAAGTTTGACGTTAAGTGATTTTTATTCTGCAAGTTACTAACTATCTTATCTCTAGATACTGCGGCATCCACAATCCTAGCTGCGTCGTCAAGTGTCTGGCCTGCAGCAAATGGTTCTGCAGTGCCCGTGGCAACACCTCTTCCTCCCACATCGTGAACCACCTCGTCCGTGCTCGACACAAAGAAGTGCAGCTGCACCCGCAGTCCTCGCTGGGCGATACCATTCTCGAATGTTACAACTGCGGGACAAAGAATGTCTTCCTCCTGGGTTTCATCCCGGCCAAATCCGACACCGTCGTCGTTCTCCTGTGCCGTCAGCCTTGCGCTGCCATGCCCTCATCCAAGGACATGAATTGGGATACGTCGCGCTGGCAGCCCCTCATCGAAGACCGCTCGTTCTTGCCTTGGCTGGTGGCTCAGCCCTCGGACCAAGAGCAACTTCGAGCTCGGCATCTGAGTCCACAAATGATTGCCAAGTTGGAAGAACTGTGGAAGGACAACGCCAATGCTACGGTTGCCGACTTGGAGAAGGCGAACAACGTTGACGATGAGCCGGCTGCCGTCTTGCTGCGCTACGACGACGCCTTTCAGTATCAGAACGTGTTTGGCCCTCTCGTCAAAATCGAAGCCGATTACGACCGCAAGTTGAAGGAGTCGCAGTCACAGGATAATCTGGTCGTCCGCTGGGATCTTGGTCTCAACAACAAGCATTTGGCCAGCTTTGTCCTTCCCAAGCTCGAGCTGGGCGACGTCAAACTGGCCGTCGGTGACGAAATGCGTCTGAAGTACACTGGCGACCTGCGTCCAAAGTGGGAAGGAGTGGGATACGTGATCAAGATCCCGAACAACCAATCCGACGAAGTCACCATTGAGTTGCGTTCCAAAGGAGATCATAAATCCGTCCCCACCGAATGCACCCATAACTTCACCGCGGATTACGTCTGGAAGGCGACCTCATTCGACCGCATGCAGCTTGCCATGAAGACTTTTGCCGTCGATGAGATGAGCGTGTCCGGTTACATTTTCCACCGTCTTTTGGGTCATGAGGTGGCGGCGGCACCGATGAAGACGCAGCTGCCAAAGAAGTTCAGCGTCCCTGGCCTCCCAGAACTGAACGGCAGCCAGATCAATGCGGTGAAGAGCGTGCTGCAGAAGCCTTTGAGTTTGATCCAGGGTCCTCCAGGAACTGGCAAAACGGTCACCTCGGCCACCATCATTTACCATCTCGCGAAAATCAACGGGGGCCAAGTTCTCGTCTGTGCGCCTTCGAACGTCGCCGTTGACCAGCTCTGCGAACGAATTCACCGGACTGGCCTGAAGACCGTCCGTGTGACGGCCAAGTCTCGGGAGGATGTCGAATCGCCGGTGCGGTTCCTCTCTCTGCACGAGCAGGTCCGCATGAACGACAGCAACATCGAGCTCGTCAAGCTCAATCAGCTGAAGGCAGAGCTCGGAGAGTTGTCCAGTCAAGACGAGAAGAAATACAAGCAGCTCGTTCGCGCTGCGGAACGAGAAATCTTGAGCAATGCCGATGTGATCTGCACTACCTGCGTGGGTGCCGGCGATCCCCGCCTGGCGAAATTCAGGTTCCGAACCGTTCTGATCGACGAGTCGACGCAATCTGCGGAGCCGGAGTGCATGATCCCGCTCGTGCTCGGTTGCAAGCAGGTAGTCCTGGTTGGTGACCACCAACAGCTGGGACCGGTCATCATGAACAAGAAGGCCGCCAAAGCCGGTCTCAACCAGTCACTCTTCGAGCGTCTTGTGATTCTTGGCTGCTCTCCTATCCGGCTGAACGTGCAGTACCGTATGCACCCTTGCCTGTCGGAGTTCCCGTCCAACATGTTCTACGAAGGGTCTCTGCAGAACGGTGTCTCCGTGGCACAGCGCCTGCGTCGGGATGTCGACTTCCCCTGGCCCGTTGCCGACAGTCCTATGATGTTCTGGGCCAGCCTCGGCAATGAAGAGATTTCAGCGTCCGGCACGTCCTATCTCAACCGGACCGAAGCTGCCAACGTCGAGAAGGTTGTGACTCGTTTCTTCAAGGCTGGCGTGCAGCCCCAGGACATCGGTATCATTACACCCTACGAAGGCCAGCGCAGCTATGTCGTCCAGTCGATGCAGATGAATGGCACCTTCAAGAAGGAACACTACAAGGAAATTGAAGTCGCTTCCGTCGATGCGTTCCAAGGACGAGAGAAGGACTATATCGTGTTGTCCTGCGTGCGCTCCAACGACCACCAGGGCATTGGTTTCCTGAGCGACCCTCGTCGTCTGAACGTCGCTCTCACCCGAGCCAAGTACGGCTTGGTCATCCTCGGTAACCCGAAAGTCCTGTCGAAGCACCCATTGTGGAACTATCTTCTCCTGCATTTCAAGGAGCGGAAGTGCCTCGTGGAGGGTCCCTTGAACAACCTCCAGGAATGTATGATTCAGTTCCCCCGTCCTAAACAAGCGTACCGTGGACCCCAGCGGTTCCAGATGGCGTACAACCACGCTTCGAACATGGCTAGTAGCATGGTGAATGGCCGGAACGGACACCGGAATGACTACCATGACTCAGGCTCGGTGGTCGGCTATATTCCCGACGACGTCTCTTCTGTTCACTCCTCCGCCCTTGGTGGGGTTGGCATTCCTTCTGGATATCCGCCAATGTTCCAGAACTTCGCAGAAGCGTGGCCGGCCCTTCCAGGTGCTCGTCGGACTAACGGTGTTCGAGGCAAAGGAGCGCCGAGTGTAGCTGGAGAATCTGTGGCGGCCGAGTCTGATGTGACTGGCAGCGTCATTGACGGCAAGGGCGTTGGCCAGGGAGGCGTCAGCCTAGCTGGTCTGACCATCAACGACGTGACCAAGCAACCCAGTCTGAGCCAGTCTGACCGACTGAAGCGGTATGTTGAGTCCGGTGGTCGAGACGGGTACAAGTCCGGCGTGCACGATAACGGCAGCATTTTTGGTGGCAGCACGGCGAGCAGCATCCGCGTTACTCGCGGGGTTCCGGACGACGACGCGCGGAGTGTCTCGACGGCTTTTGCCAGCCAGGTTGGCGGCAATTACGATTGAGCGTGACGGGTTGAGTTGATTGCTCCGTATGCTGCCAAGCTGAATGCAGTTTCGACCTGGAGCCGACGGCTTCACTTCCAAGATCATCGGGTCAGCCGAAGTGAGACGCCGCACGTTTGTCGTCTGTCTGACGATCCTGTAGAGTCTTGCCGGGACGGAAGGGTGAGTTGGTTGCAGCTGGCCAAGTAAAGAAGGAATTCCTCTAACTCGTTGGCAGTGAGCTTTCTATCGATAATGCTGCCACTGCCGTCGGCAAGGCTTGTTGTTGAATGAGTTATGAAGCGATGTTTTATGAGTGGATGTTGGACGGGTAGACCACTCTGCAGGCGCTGACGGGTCTAGAGATACGGCCGATCTAGTGGCAGGTTGTCGTCGTTACCTGCTATGCAAGATAAGCAAGGGCTAGAAAGGGCTTCAAGGAGACCCTCTAGGTTCAAGATCCTCCTGAGCGTCTGATCGGCTCTTCGTGTAAAAGAAGGCCTGTCTAGGGCTTGTCATGGAGGTGTCAGAGGTATCGTTAGTGGACGGCAGATGCTCCGTGGTCGTCGACCGATCTGCTCGTGAAAGGCCCTCTACATCCGACGTCCTTGCTTCTCAGCACGAAGTCCTCTTCTTCCGGGCAAGCCAAGAGTTCGATGGTCGACGACCGTGACGTCTGTCTGCATGTCTACCTATCTACCTATCTATCTATCGATCGACCGATCACAACGGGTCTCCGCGGGATACTGACTGTTTTCCTCATTTGTATGTACTGTACCTGCTTGCTTTTGCTTTTGGTCGCTCGTTCAGATTCAACTAAATAGTTCAAACTAAATACGTATATGTGGCTCGCTCTTAATCAATCATCAATCGCATCTTGACGGGTGATCAAAGATCTCCTTTGATTGACTTACGTCGTACAGTGTAGTTGCGATAATTCCCATGCTAATTAAGCAGTGAGGGAGGGGTCTAAGTCGTGGCTTGACATAAGAAGTAATTAATTAATTAGGTAGATACTACGAGGGCACTGTATATGGACGCAAATAGCAGTAGATTGGCACCTCCTAGATACCTTAAGGTATGCAGGTACGGAGTAGCAGGTAGCAGGTTCAGGGTTAAACTAAGCTACCTAAATCTCCGGAGCACATGATTTTAGGTTAGACAGCTACCTAGGTATGGTAATCCTGCTATCTCCGCCCTCTTTCGGAGTTAACGAAAAGCATCAGATTCACCACCACCTTCTCCTCCTTTCTACATCTACCTATGTACATACATATCTCTTTCTTCCCTTTTTCCACCAATAGAATAGCTGAAAAAAAAAGGGGGGGAGGGGGGCTAGTGCTCTGATGCAAGAATAGTCGTTGATGGGAGGGGGAATTTTTGCTCAGTTACTCCATACAGATTATTAATCCCTGAAGAATAATGATGAATTCCCCGACGGAGTTTACGATTTATCAGGAGTATTTTCCCTTTTAACTCCGTTGGCATGCCAGGATGAATGTCGGCCAACATGCGATGCGATGCAGTCAGTCAATCAGACGGTCAGTCAGTTCTTACTGTTGCATTGTTGGCTGGGCTGGGGTATTTATAGAGTTTGCTCTCTCTCTCTCTCATCTTTCTCGTTCTCTGAGATATTTGTACTCCAAGTTGATGTTCTTCTAGGTATACAGGATAACCCTCTGAACTGAACTGGACTGGACTGAACTGCTGTTCTCATCTCTTCTACATATCTTCTATTCTACTCCCATCCATCTTTTTGAGACAAGATAATATGGCCCCCCGCATCTTCATCACCGGCGCAACAGGCTTCATCGGCCGCGTCGTGACCGAGTTCGCCGTCGCAGACGGATACGACGTGCACGGCCTGTCGCGCACCGATAAAGGGGACGCGCTCCTGCGCTCGCTAGGCGCGACTCCCGTGCGCGGGGAGCTGACGAGTCTGGACGTGCTGCGGCATGAGAGCGCGCAGGCCGATATCGTCCTGCATCTGGCCTTCATCCACGACTTCACCGGCGACTACGAGGCGATCCTCGCCACGGACGCCGCGGCCGTCGATGCCCTTGCTGCACCGCTGCAGGGCACATCCAAGCCGCTGGTCATCACGTCTGGCACGGCCGTCGTCGAGCCTGACCCGTCCGGCGGCGAGACGGACGAGGAGGCGCCTCCTGTAGCGAACCCGCTGCTGCCGCGCATCCGCTCGGAGCGCCATGCTCTCTCCTGGAGCGAGAGGGGTGTCCGTGTCGCTGCGCTCCGGCTCCCGCAGTATGTCTACGGACGCGCTGATGCGGAAGGCAACACGACCGGCTTCGCGCAGATGCTGATGAAGCTGGCCGCGCAGGCGGGGGAATCAGTCTATATCGGCGAGGGCGCGAACCATTTCTCTTCAGTGTACGTCGACGACGCAGCGAGACTGTACCTCCTCGTCGCGAAGCATGTCGCACAGCAGAACGAGGTGAAACCTGGCGGGGAGATCTTCAACTGCACGGGCTCGACGACCATCACCTACCGCGCCTTAGCGAGCGCCATCGGCGCTGTTCTTCGCGTTCCAGTGCGGTCGATCACTCGCGAAGAGGCTGAGAAGCGCTGGGGCACGTTCATGACTTGGTTCGTGTCGGTCGAGAACCGCTCGTCGAACCGGAAGGCGATGCAGGTGCTGGGGTGGCAGCCCAGGGGAGTCGATCTGCTGACGGAGATTGAGAAGGGGAGCTATGTTGCTATGGCGGAGAGGCTTCGTAGGGGAGGAGATGGACATTAGTTAGGCATGCACATGGTGGGTTGTAGGGTGGCTTCGTTCAGTCAATATATCCATGATGTATACTGCACATACAGGTATACAAGATACAGTATATGTACTGTATGTACATCCATCTATCATAGATGAGATTATGGCACTCTCTTGACAAAGAAACTCGTCCTACGTATGTTGTAACCCATTAAATCTAAAAGCAGGGAAGAATAAAGGGAAAAAGAGAGAGGGAGGGAGAAATCTGTCATTGCTGGTTACAAGTAAATACGTAGCTAGCAAGAGAAAAAGACCACGTAAATAAAATCAGAAAATGTAAGGTATAAATTTGGATTTGTCGTCTGAGTTTAAGGTGTCAGGAGAGACAACAAGAAGAAAGGGTACGGCTTTCTTCAAGAATATATAATAATAATAAATGCACTCTTCGGATAGAGAGATAGATATACCTAAGCAAGTCGATTACTAGCGTATGTGGGTCATTAAATAAATAAATCATAACAGGTAACGCATAATAGTCAGGTACTGTATGTATGGAGTACAGAGTACTCCGTACCTAGGTGGGATGTTAGCTAATAATATATTGCCTGTTATGATCAAGAATATTGAAGAGAGTCGTCTCTCTATACGGAGTAACTTGGAGATAGTTGATGCTGGCCTGCAAATGGAAATATTAGAATATCCCCTTGATGAGGGGGCATGTTAAATGTGGAGAATTCGCCACGAGGGAAGGTAAAAAAAAAGTTCTACCTTTCAACAGGCAAGTTGCATACTGCAGCAGATCTGATGTCAGCCCTGGATGGCCTGTAAACAACGAACGCAGATGGATTAGGTGCTACCATGTGGCTAGCTAGTCACTGACTACTCCATACTCCGTACCCCATACCTAGGTAGTTAGTTTATGCTTACCTGATCCCACCCGTTAGAACCTAGGCCTGCATACTGATATACGGAGCACCCCGGCAGACTGCACACACGTGGCACAAGCGAAAAGTACGGGCTCCGGAGTATGATATGGGTCAAGTTTGTCTCAATTCGACAGCTTACCATCGAAGCTTTTTAGAAGCTGCAAGCCTGCAAAGTGACAGGGCCAGCAGAGGCTAACTGCTAACTAAACCCACCCTAGGGTCCGCCATTTGCCACGAGGAAAACGGGGGCGTATGCATCGAATTCCAACCCTGCTCCGTACACAGGTTTCCGTTCTTGTGTTAAGCTGCGAGTCAACGGATGAACTCCCTGGTCTTTTTCACTCTTCAGATGAGAACTCCAGCTGGAGATGACTAACATGATCGTGGCTAGCTCTAAGTCGACGCTTCTCAGGATGGATCCGTCCTGGAGAATCAGGACGCCGGCTTGTCTGGGAAATAGATAGTGCCGACGCTCTAGAAGCACTAGGGAATGGTTGTGTCCCCACCCGGTGGAGATCGCCTAAGTATAAATCCGAAGACAGGCAACGAGATCCTCTGGACTGATTAGTATATAATTATTATAATATCCTCTGTGTCAGGTCGGCCCTTTTGTAACTCACCAGTGTGTCAATAAATTCGTGCTCTCCGTCTGCGAGAGAATAAGGTAGATGGAAGTTTTCAGTCTTACGCTCTCGATAACCATGGTTGGAATGGTGATCCCGCAGTTCTTAACTTGAACTATGTTGGTTACAGGCCAGATGTCGATTTCCAGAAACTCGGCTGGGAGTAACTCCTGTGATGTCGCGCTGTAGGTAATATTAATGCCGAGCATGCTGTTCTCTGTGCTGCCTCTTGCTTCCCGTCATGTCATACCGGAGGGCATTTACGTAACTGTCGGTCCGCTGCAGCATCGTGGAGCCGCATGAGGATCAGGGGTAGGGGAGTCCCGGGTACAAGATATTCCGGCACCGAACCTCTCCTCCGGACGGAGTGCTTCATACGGAGTACTCCGTACAGAGCAGTTATTGTTGTATTCTGTACTCCGGCACCCCGTGCAATTGCAATGTGAGGAAAACCCGGTTTGAACGACTCTACTCCACAGTTAACTGTCAAGACTCAACATCCATCAATGCTAATTGTCATTCTCGGTGATGGTGCTCTTACGCGAAATTCTGCGCCAGTCTCCTCCTGACTAGCGGCTGAACACCGCGTGGATGGCGGATCCTGGGGCTGCTCAACATGTCTGATCTGCAGCTGGATGGAACAGGGGTTGGTAACGGTTAGAAGAAGATGAATGACGAGGCCAGTCCGAAGAGAAAAGAGGGAAGGCCCGTCTCAACTAGCACTGCCAAGAGAGCGTGGCCTATCGATATGGGGAATTGTGCTTATCAAAGGGATTATTCTGCCGACAGTGTGCGGGTCAGCCACGGCCAGTCAGGCCCATGCAAGATCGCTTAGTCATTGGCCCCTTCCCGTTCGGCCCCTTGCGCCGTCCTAAGCTACTTCCCAACCTTGGAAACGGCCACTGTTTCCCGACCAAGGTTCCGAGGGCTGAGGCTCAGCATCGGCGTGCCCGTGAACGTCGATGACTCTGTCGGGCAAATGTAATCGTAATCGTCATTTTAATATGATTATATGATTAATAATTCAGTCACTCCTTTTGCTCAGGCAAGACAGATCTGCTCCCTGAGACTTTAGTAGCTGTCGGACAAACTCAATGGATGGATTGGGTAGGTCAATCCACTCGGAGGCGTCTCCACCGCCCCGGAAAAGAAGTCCCTAGGAGAACTGCAGCACCCCTCGCGGAGACTAACCCCTTCTCCTTCACCACTATTCCCCTCCCCCCTTAACTAAAAAATCGGCCAACCATCGCCCTAAGTCGCTCCCCTGGCGCCTTCATTTCCTTACACTGCCCGTCCGATCTGATCTTCTCTTCACCACTCCTCTCTCCCTCTCTTTTCTCGCACCCGACATCATTGTCTCCCGCCCCCTCCTACCCCATTCTGTCGTCCATCGTTGGGGGGATTTTTGTTCTCTTATTCACCGGCCTTGTGCATTGTCTTGTAATCCTGTTACTTCTGTTGACTTCTTACGTTAATCCACCTGGGGAGTGATTTTGCTACGCATTATTAATCTACCTGTACCACCCCAGTTGCGTCTGTTTGCGATCGGTCCTTGCCAGAGATCAGGAATGTGAGTAAATCGAAGTCGTCCTGCTTCTGGAAGAATACACAGGGTTCCTTTGTTTTTTCCCGTGGCTGCTCTTTCTTCACACCTGGCGTGCTCTCCTGAGAAAAAGTGCCCTGTTGCCGTGGCGGCTGTTGCGCACGGCTTACATCCTGCATCTCCCCACCAAAACAACGCTTTCATCAGACCCTCTTATCTGCTTCACGTTTACTCATTCAATGACTGGCTCTGCCTAGCTGACCATTTTCTGCATCTAGTTTCTGTCAGCGACCACTTCACCAGAACCCCCAAGTCACTTTTGACGGACCTTTGATTCTTGAGTCGAAACACCACACACAGCCGCCAAGATGGGTTGCGGAATGAGCACTGAGGATAAGGAGGGGAAGGCGCGCAATGAGGAGATTGAGAACCAGCTCAAGCGGGACAAGATGATGCAGAGGAATGAGATCAAGATGCTGCTTCTTGGTAAGAACCTTTCCATGGATACAAGATCCGTTGTGTACGGTGACTGACGATGCGCATACAGGTGCCGGAGAGTCGGGCAAGTCGACCATTCTGAAGCAGATGAAGCTCATCCATGAGGGCGGCTACTCGCGCGACGAACGGGAATCATTTAAGGAAATCATCTTCAGTAACACGGTCCAGTCCATGCGAGTCATCCTCGAGGCCATGGAATCGTTGGAACTGTCGCTCGCAGACCCGCGCAACGAGTACCACGTCCAGACCATCTTCATGCAGCCGGCCCAGATTGAAGGTGACACCCTCCCTCCGGAGGTTGGTAATGCCATTCAGGCCCTGTGGCGTGACGCCGGTGTGCAGGAGTGTTTCAGTCGATCCCGTGAATACCAGCTGAACGACTCGGCAAAATAGTGAGTGTTCTTCTAGCGGCCCGATTCATGGAGATTTTTTTTTTATGTCTGACACATCCCAGCTACTTCGATTCTATTGAGCGCATTGCCCAGCCCGACTACCTGCCTAGCGATCAGGATGTACTGCGTTCCCGTGTTAAGACGACTGGTATCACTGAGACCACCTTCATCATTGGCGACTTGACCTACCGCATGTTCGACGTCGGTGGTCAGCGTTCCGAGCGGAAGAAGTGGATCCACTGCTTCGAGAATGTCACCACGATTCTGTTCCTCGTTGCCATCTCCGAATACGACCAGCTGCTGTTCGAAGATGAGACGGTGAACCGTATGCAGGAAGCCCTGACCCTGTTCGACTCCATCTGCAACTCGCGCTGGTTCATCAAGACCTCCATCATCCTCTTCCTCAACAAGATTGACCGCTTCAAGGAGAAGCTCCCCGTCAGCCCGATGAAGAACTACTTCCCGGATTACGAGGGCGGTGCGGACTATGCTGCCGCTTGTGACTACATCCTTAACCGCTTCGTCTCGCTCAACCAGGCCGAACAGAAGCAGATCTACACTCACTTCACCTGTGCTACTGACACCACCCAGATTCGATTCGTCATGGCTGCTGTCAACGGTATGTCTTTGCTGCGCTTGAAAACATCTGAGCATATTTGCTGACTCACATCCCTAGATATCATCATCCAAGAGAACCTCAGACTCTGCGGTCTGATATAATGAAATGCGTGGACTTTGGTCGACCGGCAATCGGGTCAAAACGCCTTAGAGTACTGTCTACATGAGCTTTTTAATTCTTGGTTGCGGTTTGCTTTTTTCTTTTCTGTTTCCCCCTTTTTCAATACCACCATACGTCCATTTTTCTTGTATGCGTTACAAAATACTGGCGTTGAGACCTTCCAGGCTTTTCTATTCCACCCGAATCAGACCCCGGTTGGCTTTGTAGCACCATGTCTCCGCTCGAGGTGAAGGACCCGACCGCCAACCTTGTCGGGATGTGTGGACACAACTTCTTGTATTGCTTTTGATTTGTCTGTTTATTATTTCCTTCTTGCTGGATCGATTCTATTTCCTTTGTCAGTTTCATGGTTTCGGCTTCAGCGCCCTATTTGTTGGATTTGAGCGCCGGAGACTATATCCCCCGTCGTCGCCGTCTGTCATGTGTAATCGTATGTCTGTTTCATATCTGTTTTCTTTTCTGTGTGTGTTCTTTTTGTATTTCTTTATTTTCTTTTTTTTTCTTTTCTCCTGGATAGTCTCGGGTAGAAGCAATGGGATGACACATGGGCAATGGACACTGAAAGAGAAATGAAAGGAATCTACTTACAAAAAAGAAAACCCAGAAAAAAGGAAGTCCTTCTTTTCTCATATAATGTATGTAATGCAGTCAGCAGTCAGTGTTCAGAGTTAGTTCGGAGAAATGGAGCATATGATCACTTAATTCAAGTTGTTTTCTCCTGCCATCGTATCTGTAGAATGCGCGCGCATACCACATATACACACAGCTGCCCTAACAAAGACCAGTTGCACAACCTTGTTTCCTGCCCCATCCGTCCCGTCTGAAAGAACAGTGGATTATTTTTCCCCTGTTCTGAACTGGGATGTTTTGTTTGTCTTTGAGGACGAGAACAATACAATACCGACCTGTCGCGTGGGTTATCTGGGACGAAGAAAGGAGGTGTCTATCTATCTACCTCAGGTAGGTATCTGGGTAACTATCTAATCAGAGTAGCAGAGTATCTATCTCCCTACCTACCTACCTAGGTATTATTGTCAGCGCCTACCTAGGAGTCCTACCTAAGTGGTAGTGGTAGTGGTAGTAATCTCACCCGTGAGTGAACCAAGCAAATATGCTATAATACCTGAGAGAAATAGATGGGAAGCTGATCGGCCACCCTGGGCTTAAAAACCAGCATATTTTTTTTTCATCTTGATTGTTTTTTTTTTCCTTAATAATAATCGTCGTTTTCCCTCTGTCAGAGTATGTAGGAGTTCTAGTTTAATGAGTCAAAATTCGGTCATCTTCTTGTCTTTTCATCGACAGGTACCTAATGTTATTTATTAGCTAGCTAGGTGGGTAGGATGTCTGTATGTCTATATATATATAGGAGGGTTCCGATAGGGACAATGGGTTCCTTCCTTTCGAGAAGCTAGTAAGTAGATAAGTAGGTAGGTGGGTGGGTAGATGGGTATATATATTATATATAGATACGTAGATAGACAGATGCATAGAT
The DNA here is from genome assembly GCF_041956645.1 of Rasamsonia byssochlamydoides. Classification (NCBI taxonomy): domain Eukaryota; kingdom Fungi; phylum Ascomycota; class Eurotiomycetes; order Eurotiales; family Trichocomaceae; genus Rasamsonia; species Rasamsonia byssochlamydoides. The sequence continues at coordinate 49,225 of NW_027192391.1, read as the reverse complement.
GATATTACCAGACGAGCGAGTGAGTAAGGAGAGGTAACTAGGTATTACTCGCTTGCTTACTTGCTCCCTCCCTCCTAGCAAGAAATTAATTACTATCACTCCTCCGTACGGAGTCCTCCATACTCCAACCTAACTAAAACCTAACCTTCGGCCCCAAAAACACAATCGCTAACGCAACCAGCCACAGGGCAAAAATCCACGCGTACATCATCATCCGTCCCCACCAGCCTCGACCCTCCGTCATGCGTCGCAGCACGCCCATCCGTTTTCCTGCCGCTTCGAGGCCGGACACGTTCCGATCTAGTCCCTCGACGGCGCGCGCGAGGATGGATTTCTCTGCCTCGAGCGAGGATTGGAAGGCTTGCGAGGAGGCCTTCAGTTGGCTGGCGAGTGTGACGAGGGACTCTGTGAGGGATTCTTGTTCGAGGCGGTGGGCGGAGAGGGTTGATTCTGTGATTTGGGTTTTGGATTGGGAGGGAGGGACTGGTGATGTTGATGGTGGTGGTAGAGTGGTGGTAGGAAGGGCGGTTGTCGTAGAAGTAGAAGTAGATGTGGTGAGGGTACTCGTCTGCGGATGTCGATGTCGTAGTGTCGATGTTGAGGTTGTCATTGTAGTTGTTGACTGAGGGCCTGGTGCCTCTGTTTCTGTCTCTGCCTCTGTCACTGTCACCGTCTCGGCCCTCCGTAACGATTCTTCTTCTTCAACATCAATCGTCTCCCTCGCCACCTCACTCGTAGACGACCGGCTAGGCGTATCAATCAAGAGATCCTCCCCATCTTCTTCTTCATCATCGTCCTCAAACAAGACCCCTTCCTCTCCTGCCGGTGCTATTCCTTCCACCTCCTCCGTTATCAGGTCCAGCCGTTCCTTGACGAGTTTCAGCGCAGTTCGCTTCTTCGCCAGATCCGTTTGTCGCTCATGGCGGCGCTCCGGGGACTTGATTTTGGGCAGGGATCGTTCGATCTGCACGAGGAGGGAGTGGGCGTAGTCGATGTTCTAGAACAGAAGTAATCGTCAGTGGATGATACATACTATGTATGGCATTGACCAAGGAGGATGCTGAGAGATTGAACTAGAAAATGAAGAAATGAGAACATACCGCCCCAACCCGAGCCCGATGATACCGTGACTGTCGCAATAGCTTCAGATCCGCCGACGACGAGAGGATGTTCTGTTCCAGTCGAGCGAGGAGATGGGTGAGATTGACGCTGGCGACGTCGGACTCCGCATCGCCAGCGGGTTGAAAGGCGGTTCGTGTCATTATTGATTTGTTTTGCCTCGTTTCGTTTGTCCTCTCTCCTCTGTCCCTTTGCTTTCAAGACCAATTCGGAATAGAATAGAGGTCGGAGGTTACGTTATCAAAAAGCGTGTCTTTGTACGCAGCACTCCGACTGATAACAATACATGTGACTGGCTGGATTATGCCAGCTTGGTTAACTCCGCAAGTGGAGGTCCGATGTCATTGATGACTAAGCAGTCAGGGCAACTCGAGCCCTATGAATCTGTGATGCAGACCTAATCTAGACACATGCATTAGTTGATGACTGTATCAGCGCACTGCAGATAATCGTGCAGATGATAGTGATCATGTGGACTCATATTTGCCAAGTGAGGAAGTTACATTGAATGCAATATCTCAACACAGTTTATTACAGTCATTGAAGACTCTGGCATTGTGAGAAGCTACCTAATAAAACTAGCTACTCCGTACACCACAGAGATAACGTTGACCTTTGTGGCAGCAAACTTGTCACGCTCCAGTTATTTTGTTAAGCAGTGACCATCTGGTTGGCCAGTTTCGAGTAGACTGCGCACCACGCACATTGAATTGGTCTCGTAGATGCCTTCGAGGCTGAGTGCAACGTTTGGACTCAGGTTATTTGTCCAGGAGGGAATTAAGAGAACCCCTACCGTGGCTCCAGCCGTCTTTGAACCATATTGTCAATATCCAAACAACGACTGTTCCTGCGAATAGCAGCGAGGTAGAGCCAACGAGATCTGTGGCTCTTCCAGCGACGAGATAGGGAAGATTAAGCAAACATCAACTGCAGAGAAGGGAGCAACAAGTCGAACGGGCATGCTACGAATAACATATAGCACGAGTATAGAGGGAGGCAACATTGATCAAAAGCGCCACATGACGATGAAAGAGGTCAACACAATAAAGTGGCAGAATCAGCATATGAGTATGGGAAATAATGATGATGATGATGATTATGATCGCGGATTATGCTGAGATAGATCATTATAACCCTTACTTAAAGCGATCAATGAACGTAACTTGAGAAGCATAAATGAAGCACGCACAGTAATCCACCACCGATATGAGAGGTGAAATGCATTGTACATACAAATCATTCAGATGACACGGTAACTCTAGATGTGGATGACATGTCGCTGCAATTCGAATCATTCTTCTCAGCAACTCACAGGTGCTGTTGATTCAGTGGTATTCGATAACACGCCGACTCCAAATTTTGTCGCTGTTTTCGTCCTTTCCGCGGAAGAGCTGCACCCTCTCGCTGCGTTTCCAGACAGATTCTCGGTCTAGGTTCTCCTTATTATCATATCTGCGACTGAAGACCGTGCATTGATCGACACCTTCTGGGAAAACGGACGAATCTTGGGTGGGAAAACTCTGAGAGTCGTGTAGCCCACAATCGGAGCAACTGGAAATCCTTTTGAAAGGTAACTCCACCTCAGAAGAAGACTGGATCTGTGGATGGTCGGATGCACGCCATGGCGCAGGCGCTTCGGGCTCTTGAATGCCAGCAGAGTGTTTCATGCGGTTGGTGCCTGATTCCGATTGGAGCCCATCATCCTGCATCAAACTATGAGATGCCACCTGCTGGCTCTTCTGTCTCGCTAATGATGCAACCAGCCCACTAGTCGGCACCGGAACAGACCACTGGGACGACAGATGCGATAGTGGTTGCAAAACATCGCAAGCTGAAGATGGCGGGCCTAATGTAGGCAATGGAAGAGGAGAGGATGTCGATACATCTTCTGCAGCCTCCGCAGCCTTGCACGTGTCTTTTGCGTGCAGATTCCCCGAAGACGTGGAGGATTGACTCATTGTCCGATTTGTATCTCCGCGGTCTTGGATGTGGAGTCGGTGCCTAATGTGTCTAGCAAGCGATATCAAGAGCAACACAACAAGTCCAGGATACAATATCCACCCTGAAACGTCAAACAGGTCTTCAGAAACGACGGATATCCCATTTAATAACGGAGCCATGACCAGTGGATCCTGCAATAACCGACAGCAAGGTTTCTGTAGAAGAGATCTCCGAGACCAGTCAATCTTCTGCCTTCCCTTTCTTGCTCCCTACGAGCAAGTGTGACAAGAACAAGTCACTGACATGGCCTGCAAAAAGTTCTCTGAGCTGGATTCGCGCAACTTTTAGTAGAGACAAGGGTCTCAACAGATCCTCTATTTTCTTCTTGTCTCAGGAATGAAATATGAAGGCAGATGCCTTTAAAGAAGGAAGGAAATAGTGCAAGCGGTTAAAACAAAAGAAGAGGCGCACGAAAAGGGATTGAAGCTGTCGACTGTACTTTATTATCCCTGTTAACTGATGAGGGGGGGAAACAGCAAACGAAAGCAAACACACACCAAGCAACGGACTTGACTTGCTAGGTTGTCAGCCCACTGTATTTCGAGACGAGTCAACTTGAGAAGAGAGAGGCAATCCAACGGAAAAGATTGCAACGTCGCCACTGGGCAGGGAGGAAAAAAAAAGGAACCCCTTCATCGTCTCCAACAGCAAACGGGTGGCCTTTCTGTCTTATAAACTGGCGCTATGCTGCAGTCAAGGCAACCATCTCCACGAACTAAGCCCGACCCCCTGCGAGTTTCAGCTCTGATAATCCTGCGCCACACCCGCGCTGACCCGTGATGATTGTGTCGGAGTGTCCACATGATGATGTTTTCAGGAAAGGATGGCAGATCTCATCTGAGAGTGAATAACCTAAATTTTGATGCGAACCACACCACCGGGAAGCAAGGAAAAAATCCGACAAGACACGCGGCATCCTGGACCCTACATAGATAGTCACACAGACTCCGCTGTCGGTGGAGGCGTTCTGTAGGTAAAAGCCTCCCGCAAGAACGACGGGTCTGTCAATCCAGATCTCATGTGTCGGCTCCTCTCAAGTCACAGATGCCAGATCAAGCTGAGTCGTTCCTAAATTTAATTAGGATCTTCAAGCTGCCATGGATGACGAGGGGGGAGGATTTCAGGGACCAGACCGCGACATTGAAGTGGGGGGGTCGAACCAGACGTGTGTTGAAGCACGATGAAAGTATAATGATCAGAAATAACACCCAGATGGCCAATACCGGGGCCTCTGAAACCGTCTCAGCTCAGCCAGACAACAGATGTAGCAGACTTGTCGCGGAGGAGGGCTTTTGGGCCCCACGCAATCACTCACGAGTCCCAAACAAATGGCCCCGGTGTTTGGTACCGGGTTCTGATCCGAAGCAGATCGCTTGGTACTTCCCCGAATGGTCCCTCGATCCACGAAAACCGGGGAAGCCGCCAATCACAGCCCGTGAAGCTAGCGCTAGGGCTGGCTGGGCTCAGCTATGTAGATGGCACCATGGCGTTTGACTCTCGTTTACCCAAGATTCGAGCATTCGGCGGGGCTGCGAAGGGTGATGTGTTTCTCATAATTCTCGTATAATACGGAGTAATTTGTGTGATCGGCGGTTGCGGGAATGGAAGAGGAAGAGCCAAGGGTTTGTGGCGGTGAGCAGAGGCTCAGTGTGGCGCAGAATCCAGGTCCTTTCTGACCGTTGATATCGCCTGTTCTCGAATCAAATATCCCTAGGTGTACTCGTACCCGCGGCATATACAGGCAACAACATATCACCAGCATGAATTATGCGGCAATTCCCCACTGGTCAGCAGAAAACACTTCAGCGAAATCGACGACGATAGAAGAGAATGAGCGAATCAATCCAATCAAAGCGGGTTAAAACGGCATTTCAGTGTGCAGTCTTTCCTCGTCAAGCTATTTTTCTTGAGTGATGGGGTGAAGGGACGAAGAATGGATAAGGGACAAATGGCTTAATGCGCCATTATCAATGAGACACCATAATTTTCTATTATGTAAAACGGACAACTACGGAGAGTATTTCTCAGATTGACTGGACGGTCCTTATTCTCGTAGTTGCAGCGCCTCATATCAATTATAAACAATAATAGGTAAGAAAGGAGTGAAGTGCTTCTGGGCAACTTCAACTTATGGCCATATTCCTAGAGACGAATCCGTTCTTTTTTCTTCGAGGAGGTACTACCTGTAGAAAGGAAGTTAATGCTCACTAACCAGTTATATAAAGAGCAAATGCAATTTTGCTTTGTCATTCTCTTCCGGAAGAGCTTCACTCCGTCGATGAATATCAGCGCATCGGGTGGATTCGCCAACATGCGTTATTTTATTGGGGGCACGGAAAAGCAATTTAGGTGATATTAACGAAACAGAAGTCTTCAGCACACAGTTTAAGTTGTAGGAAGCTCTCTCGGACTTACTCTGCGAGCCCTGCGTGCCCTGGGTACTTCCCTTTTAGGTTAGCCCTGTCTCATGAACACCTTCTCTTCATGTCAGTTACCTAAACTTCGTCTTAGATAGCTTCAATCAAGCAAGCCTTCCCTCGGGTATCGCTGCGCTCATTATTCTCCGCTATGTCTAATATACGGTTTTTGAAGAATTCTCGACGGTGGTCAGTTAGCAAGTGTTGGCATATAATGATGATGAGACCTCCATGTACCTCTGTATGCTCTTGCTACCCCTCAGATCGGCCCAACAGATCTTTCACTGACCCTTCAACTCAGGACCCACATCTATTATATGGTCCATCAGCTGTCACGGCTCAGGCCTGAAATTATCACCCAGGGACGCCCGAGTCTCGTCCACGGATCCCAGTTCTTTGTTGTGACCTTTCTTCTGACAACCCATCAGTTCCTTGTGAAGTCTATCGGCATGTCGAGAAGAATTTGACGGAATGGCCAGTCTTCACTCTCAAAGACTACGAAAGAGCCGAGCAATTGAGATGTTCTTGAGTACGAACGTCGTCAGCACCTGCCGACCTAGATATCTATATATTGGGCATAGGAATAGGTTGCAAACTCTCAATTCTGACATCTTCCAAGCACATCCACACTTCCATCTGATACCCGTCTGCGATCAATCTGTAAGACGAACTAAACCAACATGTCCCGAGACGTTGTCAAGACCGGTCTTTTCGACCTTCCTGTTGAGCTCCTGGAACTGATTATCGATTCCATCATTCCCTGCGGCTGGAATGTTCCCTGCCACCGGGACGTCAGCGCATACTGTAATCACTGTCACATCTGTAACAAGATCACACTGGAAGGGATGCGATTGCTTCTAAACCTGCGACTCGTCTGTAGTAAGTCAACTCTTTGGGAACATGAGCCGGAGCACCTAGGAATGACTCCTGTTGAATGCTGACTTCCTTATAGAGGCATTTGATCATGCCGTTTCACGCTGTTCTTTCCGCGAGCTCAACCGTGATAAGATCGAACTACCGCAATTACCGCTTAACGACCACGCCACAGCATGGCTACTGATGGGTGAGATCCGGAGAAGCTTCAGAGCAGGAATCATTCCGGACGGCCTTACAAGGGCGATACGGCATGCTGCACAAGCCATGGTCCGTTGTAACCGTGAGGCCAACGTCGGAGAAGAAGAATATTGGAAGGCCGCGTCAATGATGGTGGTCGATTACAGAGGGAAGGATTGGGTGAAAATGCAATTCAAGTCGCTCAGGGTCCGGTCCAATGAGTTGCCAAGTACCAGCTCCCACACATGCCACTTGGCTGGAGAGAACCAGCGCTACTATGACCTTGTGGGGGCGGTATGCTACGGTGACAGGTCCATCGTCGAAAGGGTCTTGAACGAGGGTATGGATGTCAACACCTCGGATGAGTATCTCGGCACTGCCTTATATGCAGCTGTCTGTCGGGGCAATGCAGATATCGTGCGTGTCTTACTCGACCGTGGGGCTGATCCTGACGCTAAAGGCCATCGAGGTACCTTGCTGGAGGTGACAGCATATTACGGCTATGGAGATGTCACACAACTATTGTTAGATAAGGGAGCCGGCATCACATCTCAAAATTTACAGCATGAAACGGCACTCATAATTGCAGCCAAGAAAGGACATGGCGAAGTGGCACGGGTGCTTCTGCGGCAGGAACATGTTGACCCAAATGCCCAGGATCGTGACGGCTATACACCATTGCACTGGTCGGCAAGGAACAATCACTCGTCAGTGGCTCGGTTACTTCTGCAACGGCAGGATATCTGTGTCAATGCCAAAGACAAGGTGCAGATCACCCCCTTGCAATATGCCGTTAATTCCGGCCACGAAGAGGTGTTTAGACTCCTTGCCTCGCACCAGGCTTGCGAATTCAATCTTAGCACAGGCGACAAGAGTCCATTGTGCATCGCGGCCAGTGATGGATATGAGAACATCCTGCAGTTACTTCTGCAAAAATATGATCTCAAGCCAGAGGGCTCCCAGATTGTTAACAAACTGTTGTGCTCGGCAGCTCGCAATGGACATTCAGAAGTGGTACGACTGCTTCTAGCTAGAGCGGGACGACGTCGACATTAATTTCCACGACATTATCATGAATACCGCTCTTTTCAGGGCGGCCGAGATGGGGCATGAAGCCGTTGTCAGCTGACTTTTGAAGAGGAGCAATATTCAGCCGAACATTGAATCTCCCTATAGTGAGACAGCCCTGTATCGTGCCGCGAATCGGGGGTATGGTGCCATAGTAAAACTGCTCCTGGGCTGCCCTGATGTTGACCCAAATGCAGGGGGTCCTGATGAGGCAACTCCTCTACATGCAGCGGCTTTCAAAGGCTATAGGACAATAGTGGAGATGCTGCTGGCACGAGGCGCGATCGTGGATCCTTGCAACCGATACCAAAATACACCTCTATCGTATGCATCCCGCAATGGTCACGAAGAGATCGTCCGGTTGCTCCTGGCCGAAGACAGCGTCGACCCACACAAGGCGAACAGCTATGGCGAGGTTCCGCTGCATTTGGCAGCAAAAAGAGGGCATAAACTCATCGTGAAACTGCTTCTAGAAGAAGAGGACGTCGACGTGAATGTACAAGATAGCAACGGTTGCACGTGTCTCTGCCTGGCTGCGCGTGAAGGGCATGTTGAAGTCGTCCAGTTATTGCTGGAGCAGGACGGCATCATCGTGGATTGCGAAGACAACGACGGCCGAACACCCCTGTGGTGGGCAAGACGCGAAGGACATCCGGACGTGGAGCGGCTTTTGGAAGTTCATCTGAGTGCACCTGAGACAGTCCTATTGACGGCAGACTAATTCGATAGGCTAAGTGATCTTGCATGTGATATTCGAGTATTTGCATCCGCACTAGTCACTTCATTCTCTTTCCACAACAGTCGTTAGTCAGGTTAGTTGCAGGCGTGGGTAGTGTTTAATAATGGAAGGTCTACTTGGTCAGTTATTACAACTAAGTCTTGCTCCATCGAGATCAGAGAAGCTTTCATCAGCTGCTTCTATTGTTGTTTCAGCTGTAACGGAGCGTTTGACGATATTCCATCCTTCCTATTTAAGGCAAGAAGCATATATATTCAGAGTCATCTTATACTTCCATTAAGAAATGGGTTATCAGGATGGACCAGAGTGGCTACGGATGGATGATAGAGGAAACAAGGTCCTGCGTGGAGTGGTGAGCCCTAGCCCCAGGCCCTAAGCCCTGACCAGTCCGGCAGGTGACCGACCGCCGGGTGTCTGGGGTAGTACGCGTACGAGTCTTCTCCGATGAGTCCGATCCAACTATTCCTAATTATTTATTGTTTCTCCATTGCCAACTTGGCAACATAATGATGTACTCCGTACTCTGCTGGGAATATTTAATACTCTGGCAGGCAATACGCAAGAGGATCGCCATGGAGATCTCCACGGCGCGATCTTAGGCCCCGCCTTCTGCATCGTTATTGGCCCATCGCTCTGTTAAACTCACCCCAGACTCCGTCCAGCGGAGCAGCCAATTCAGCATGCATTTGGACCTCAAGATCTCCATTTCTGTCCGTCTTTTCCTTCCAATTGTGTCTCCTCACATTTTCCCGGCTTGTTTTCAAGCATTGCCGTCGTGACTTGGTAGGACATCCTCCTGCTCAGCTTCAACATGTCCTACGAACTGCCGTACATGGGCCAACGGGGTGAGTTTGCGTTCGCGCCGACGATATCGAGCAGTTCCGACTGACAACCCCTCCTACCAGCCTTCAATCATGAACACTCTCGTGACATAGAAGCGGAATATGATCGTCTGCGGGATCTAGCCCGGCAGGAGGCTGCGAAACGCAATTCCTGCTTTGAGAGGGTACGTCTGTCGTCTATCCACACCAAGCAGATCTGACCGCGGCTGTCAGTCGAGACAAGCCTACGAGAACGGCGACGGTGCTCTAGCCAAGGAGCTCTCCGAGCAAGGCAAGGCTCATGGGCGGAAGATGGAGGAGTATAATCGGCAGGCCTCCGAGTTTATCTTCCGCGAGAACAATGCCCCCGGCCGCGTCCCTCCGGACACGATCGATCTACATGGACAGTTTGTCGAGGAGGCGGAGGAGATCCTGGAGCAGCGGATCAAGTATGCGCGGGAACATGGAGAGACGCATTTGCATGTGTAAGCATCATCAGCGCTTGAAATGGCATTGGTTGGTTGCATTGAGCGTCGCTGATGCAAGGAATGATTTTCATGTCGCCTACAGCATCGTCGGCAAAGGCAATCACTCCGTCAACCATGTCCAGAAACTTAAGCCCCGCGTGGAGCAGGTCTGCCGCGAACTGGGGTTGCAGTATGCTACGGAAGAAAACGCAGGTCGGATCTATGTCAACCTCACCGGTGGGCCAGCTGTGATACCGCCGGCGCACCACGGAGGTCATCATTACCAGTCGCCGCAGCAGCAGCCGACGCAGCCACCACCACTGCAGCAGGGCGGATATCAGCAATACCCAGCCCAGCAGCCGCAGTACCAACCACAGCAGCAGCAACAGGACGAACTTGACGAGATCATCAACAAGGTGCTGCCGCGCGTCATGCGGAAACTGGGTGAATGCTGTGTGGTTATGTGAGAAGCTATTTACTTGGCTATTTACTTGATGCGATGTGATGTGATGTCTACTGGTTGGATTTGGTTTATAAACGAGTGATCTGTCAACTTTTTTTTATTCATGAGATGAATGAGAATCTAACGAATAGAATGGATAAACGGGTCAGGTGCGATGGGATTGGGATGATGTTTCTTTGTTCTTTTGGACTTAGTTTTGTTTTTTTTTTTTTGGACTTATACCCCCAGGTCCTGGTGATTTGGGTGATTTTAATGATCTAGAGAAGAAACGATTGAAGAAAAGCAGCGGACAGTGATGTCGATAAAAAATGAGCCAGCTTGTCTTGTTTATGTCACAGTTGCCATGGCTCTCCAAAGTTGAACTGACTTATAGGAATTAAGTTGATCATGATTCATGTCATGACAGGGATTGATAACGACACCACCGTAGTTGTTAGGGACACGACCTACTTTATTAATTTGCTTTAAAGGCCTGAAATCACATTTCCACCAAATTGCTAATTAGTAATAAATCTGATGATGAATTTTTTTGTGTTCAAAATATACTTATATAACACTCAAAATATGATTGGTTTTGAACATTAAAAAAATCATCGAATTTACTAGTCATCATTTTGGTGGAAATGTGATTTTACAGTTTTACCTCTCCAAATTTAAAGCGGTGGTGTCCTTAACAACAATCCCTTTATAACCCTCAGGAGGAGTGCCTGGCACTGCCACACAAGGGAAGTCATATAGCTACATCATGTATCTACATGCAATATATTACTTACACAAATGGTATCAATTCATGAAAAAAAAGTGTAAGAAGATCTAACCCATCATAAAAAAGAAAATCCACAATCCTAATCCCACAAAAGTAAAATCTGAATCAAAACGCCGGTGGCGATCTCGAGAAAGCGCTTTTGCCGTCGTCCTTCTTCCCATCTGGAACAATGGCTTCCGCTTCGTAGTCCGGACTGCTCTCCTCGTCGGTGACTTCCTGGCCGTATGCGACGGAGAGATGCTCGACATCGACATCCACTTCCTTCCAGGTGTCGCTCGTGGCGGGGATCGGGAAGAAGACACCCGCAAGCAGATAGTACACGCTCGCGGCGACGATGAATCCGGCGAAGTAGTTGATATTGTATATGTATTGTGCACCCACGGGGACCTGCCGTCCAACGGCACCGACGAAACCGACGATGTTGATCAGAATCCCGGCGATATACGCCGCAAACCCACGCCACGAGAACCCGAAGGTGAAGTAATATGGCGAGCGCTTCCGTGCGCTGTACAGCTCTTTGGTCTCGAGGTAGCCCTTGCGAACCAGATAGTAGTCGGAAAGGATCACTCCAGAAATCGAAGAGAGGAATACTGAGTAGGCCGACAAGTAGGTCGTGAATTGGTTAGACGACGAGAGCAAGTTCCACGGACACATGGCGAGACCGACAGCGGCACAGACATATCCACCACGACGGATGTTGATGAAGCGGGGCATCAGCGCGGTCATGTCAGTGCCGGCAGACACCGAATTGGCCGCGATGTTGGTGCCGAGCTGCGCAAGCGCGAATCCAGTCGAGATGATAAAGATGCCGAATCGTTCGCCGGAGCTAGCACCGTTAAGAAAATTTCCCAGCAATGTCAGGGGATTCCAGATCGGCTCGCCATAGATCACCGTCGACGAGGAAGAGGCGACGATTCCGATAAACGAGGTGAGAGCGAATCCAATTGGGATCGCGAAAAGCTGAGACCAGAGGGCGTCCTGGGGCTTCTTCGCAAAACGGGAGAAATCAGGATCATTGACGATGAGGGTCGCGAAATTGGCGATCGAGGTCATGATCCCTTTGACAACTCCCCACGCCAAATCGCTCCCGTGGACGGTAGCTGGCTGGTGGACGATTGGACCGATTCCGTGTGCTCTCTTGATCGCCCATGCGAAAAACGTAATCATCGCGATCGGGGTGAAATAGGACTTGATAGTGAACAGGTGTCGGATAACATGGACCGGAAACCAGATGGCCGGTAGACTGCATAGCCAGAAAAGAAAGAAACTGACAAAATCTTTGGTCGTAGTACCTGAGCTCGCCGGCATGCTATTAGGCAGGTTGGCGTAGCTCGGCCAGATGGACTCGATCATCAAGGTCACACACTGGCCTAAAAGGCGTCAGCAAAAGTAATTCGCATTAGTAAATGAAAGAAACAGTTATGAGATAGGAAAATGAACGCACCACCTATCCACCCTTGGACTCCATACCAGATGCACTAACGCCCAGTCAGCCCGATATTCGCAAACTCTTGATAGGATGGGGATAGACTCACCGCCATGGCCGCTCGATTGAAGACAGGCCACAGGGAACCCCAGATTCCGAATGATGCTCTGGACACGACAGGAAACGAGATGTGATATTTCGCGCCGATGCGACCGGTCGCGCAGATGAAACAGCCAGAGATGAAGTATCCAATCCAGACGCAGATCCACGACTGCCACCATGACAGGCCATTAACGATCATCGAAGAGGATATCATCCATGTGTTCTTCACGGGGAATCGTCAGCAGGCGATCAAGATTAACCGTCGTCACGGAGAGTCAAAAAGGCAGGATTGGTCAGATTCGACTAATAAAAAACAAGCAACGTACGATATTCGCCGAATCTGCAATCCAGAAAGCCACGAAGTTCCATGCTCCCCATGTGCGTCGTTCCGGTTCCACTGCATTGAATCATTGTCAGCAACAGATTCCACGGACACAGCCAGGATAAAAGGCTTGGGTTGCTCTCTCACCTGGACGGAGGTCATGGTTGGTCAACAGTAACTGAGCACTGGTCAAGCCCGGCTCGCTGGTAATGGCCAGCTTATCGATGTAGTATCTGGCCTTGGAGCTGGATATCGTGGTCATGATGGTGTAGGGGATTGGAAACCAATTTTAGAGGAAAAAAGAAGAGTTGACCGGCGATTTCAGTCGCCTGCAAATGACAGCACTCTTTCACCGTCAAGCACGAAAGAAAAGCAGAACGTTAAACCGTGTACAAAGCAAGGTGATGTGCGTGGAGCGATGGCGGTCACATACGAACACGCCTTCGTCACTTTGACAATGTCAACATTCATAAAAAAACAAAATAGAAGACGAGAGGACGCTCCGCATGTTATATGTAAAAAAAAAATTAAAAAAGCCAAGGACCCCCGATGTCATGCATGCGTGGCGGCTAACCCGCTGGATGGAGGATTTTCCATCCTCCAGTTGCAGTCGGCTCCCACATCTTTTTCTCGTCAAGGCGGTCAATCGGGGAGCATTGGCTGGCGTTTGGAGTCCGGTGGTTATCGCCGATGACGAGCTGATAAGATGGGAAGTTAATATCTGGGTTGCGATTCTTGATTAGTGAAATTCATCTCGATCATCGGATCCGGTGGTGGGCAATGACGTTTAGTGTGCCCGTCTCGGCAGGAGGGGAGATCTTTGAGAGGTCACTGTCTAAGTTCCAACCCAGGACAATCCTAGGTCTAGCAGACTAGCACCGTGGCTAAGGGTTTTAGTTCCTTGGGGTTCTTTGATAGGCATTTCCTCCGCACAAATATTGAGCTGACTCTTGTCGACTGGCAAGTAATCGAGATGATATTAGTGGTGGCGCCAGTTCCGAGTAAGTTATCGTCCTTATCGCGGGCTGATAAGCGGTTTTTGACTCGATCGCATCGAGTAAGCATTTCATTTATCCTATTCTGCCCCGCTCCGTCTTATCTTTGGTAGCTTAACTACACACAATCTAGAAAGCACAACTATACATCAGATATAGAAATAATGGCTGATCTAGTTGTCGAAATGAGATCAAAGGTGGAACTGAAACTTGATGCTGTGTTGATTATGATGGATCTTATCTAGTGGTGTATATGGGTGGTCCTGTATTAGGCACGTGACGCATTGCCATTTACTATTACTCGAACAGCGACAAGATCCAGTCAATAATTTACTCATTAGTTTCATTATCATTCTACTCCCAAGTAGTTCTGATGAATCTCCCTGCTGAATGCGGGGTGACAACATCCACATTACATGATTGAACCCATTAACCCCGTATTTTTATTTTACATTAAGGTAGTAGTACATTGATAGGCCCATCTCATCCCCCACAAGCGACAGCTCAATGAGATGAAACCTATCCTTTGTTATTCCACTTCCCAAACTTCACATAATCATCGTAAAGCGTCTTGAAAATCGCCCGGCCGGAAACATCCAGGCCCGCATTCAGCGCTCGCTTCGTGTCGCGTGACATCACATCGAGCACCGCGTAGAGACCCGGCATCAGCGCCGCTTTCATCTCGGGACTCACGGGACTGCGCAGCGAGCATTGCGTGTACTCCATCACCAGGTACTGCAGATGCTGGCCCGCAACTCGCTTCGCCTTCTTCGTCTGATCATTCAGCGCTTCTTGCCCGGGGCCAGGGCCAGCCTGGGTCGGTCTGGAGACGGCGGAGACAGTCGGGTCGCAGAGCGACGTGAGGAGACGCGTGAAATGCACCGCGTGGGAGGCGTCCAAGGGAGCGAGCCACGGCGGGCGTTCGTGCATGGCCGTCGACTGGGCGCCACGTTTGCGCTTGCGGCTCGGCGCGAAGAGGCAGGCCAGGAGATGCTGCAGAGCCGGAACGATGAGGTGGAAGCGACCGCCGAGTTGCTGGCGATAGAGACCAAACAGTGTACCGGTAAGCCGGCACAGGCGGATGTAGATCGTCCCAGCATACTCGGACGGAATGCGGGGTCCAGAGGGAGAGGTGCACTTGGAGACTGTGGTCATGATATTGTCGACATTCCACTGTGTCACGGCGCGAGGATGAGACCGGAGCACGATGTCCAGGCACTCGGCGGCCAGTGAGAATTGTTCAATGGACGTGCTGCTGTGCAGAGCTTCGGCAAGGTCGGTACAGAGTGCGGACAGCTCTTGGTTGGTAGCACTCTCCTTTTCCTCGACCGGACTCAGTGAAGCAACAGCCAAACCCGCCAGCAGGAGGTGATATGGAGCATTGGCACCGTTTAACCCCGCCTCCCTTAGATCATGAATTGTCCTGACCAGTTCATCGGAGCTCATGGAGCGGAATCGTTCACTTGCTTCCCGTACGAACAGCTGCTGTTCTTCACCGTACAAGTGCTGCAACGGGAATACTTTTGCCAGATTCGACTTGGGTAACGCGATCTTCTCTTCGGGTTTCGTTCCAGCAAGCACGCGACGTCTGATCAGTCTCTGCAAGTATCGACCAGATCTGGTGGTGCCCTCCATGATGGTTTCTTCAATCTCTGCCAGACACTTGTCGGCTTCTTCACTTCTCTGGGCAATATCTTCGAAATCCTCCAAAGCATCCAGAGACTTAGTCAGCACAATGATATCCTTTTCTTTCGGAGTCTTTTGTTTCAACAAATCTTTTTCGGACTGCAGACTGGCCAACACCAGCTTAAACACCTTCTGTCTCTGTGAATTGAGATCTTTTTCGTCAATTACACTGGAGAGTTCAGCACGATGCTCCCAAAACTGCGATATTAAGATGCGGACAAGGAATTGGTCCAGCGCCTTGTCATCGAGCGACTTCAATTTGGAGATCGACGAAGACATCTTGTGATACATCTTCTTGAAGACCTTTGGCCGCTCATCGTCGGATAGAAGGATGAATTTGGAAATAACGGCCTTCACCAAGCACCGGAAAGATTGTAGCACTCGCAGATCAATGTCGGAGCCTTCTAACGATATGACCTTTGAGATCGCCCACAAGACTTCCCAATCGCTCGTGATGGCGGCGGAGGACTTGGGCATCTGTGCCAGTTTGGCCATCAAAGACAAGATGTCGGCAGATAATTCCAAGGAGGACTCCTTGCTCTGGAGAATCTCTTTGAGCATATCTAAGATAACCCCTCTATGATGGCGATTGACAAGCCGTGTCGGAAATCGCTGCAGACTGCTGACAATGAAGGAGCGGAGTACGACGCTTTTCTCGAGTCGCTCAAACAGAACGACGAGCAAATCTCTGCCAATCTGCGGAACATTGAGTAGATATTCATGAGAAACAAGAGCATTCCACAGCTGAAGGAACCGGGCGTTCGAAGAGTTTGCCGTAGAAGCCAGTGGGGAAACGGTCTCGCGTTGAGGGACAGTAGCCAACGTAAGCAGCTGGCCGAAGATGGCCTGTCGGTTCTCGGCTTTGATTTTGACCCAAACCTCGGGTGTTCTGAGGAGTGATACCAGGTAAGCGATGGCAAGGGCAACGGGTGAGTCCACGGCTTCAACACGGCCATTCCATGACCCTTCCAGAGAAGCGCCATCCGCAGGGACGAGCGCCTGTAAGAACGGGACAAAGTTTTCCGTAAGCAGGTTGAGCTTCTCCGAGGCGTCCGTATTGTCAAATTCCTTGGTAATCTTCAGAACGAACCGACAAGCTTCTAGGCTTTTTAGGTAATCCTTCGAACCAGCCTTCGGCTTTTTACCGAGGTGGAGAATGTTTTTCACAGCTTGGTCTACCAAACTAGTTCCAAGCTCGTTGAGTAAGCCATCGGGGGACTTTATGGTGATTTCGACCAGATTTCCGGCAAGTCGCCATAGGCGCCATCGCCAGTGCGGACCTTTGCGGGAAGAGAGCGTCGTCTTCGAGGCTTCAATGAGTTGCTTCAGCGAGTCAATCGTTTCACCGAGCCCGCCGTAGTGTCTCCAAGTCTCGGACCCTGCCTCCAGGATCACGAAATAAGCATAAGAGGTGGCAGTCGTAGATATGTTCCCCGTTTCAGATTTCACTTCCGTGATTGCCGTCTGAATCTGCGAAACCACCTGAGTGTCCGTGAGCGACGTTCTCATCAATTCGCCATAAACCCGGGCCAGGTCATCATCTTCCCAAATCGAAAATTTCTCCAGAGCACTGTTGTTAACACGTGCTGTTTCCACATTGACTAACTGCTCACGCCAGATGTCAATGAATCTAGGGAGGTCTCTCGCGGCAGCAAACCCACGAAGTAGTGGAATGACAATCCCCGTCTTGATCAGTTGATACGTTTCATTGCTTCCTTGGTGGCTGCTGGTCCACTGTAGCATAATCTTCCCGAGAAGGGCCGTCAAAAGACGCTGAGAGTCCTTGAAGCCGGAGTTTGGAAGAAAGATATCAACGCCCAGCTCAATAAGAACAGCTGTCAAGCTCCACTGGACCTTCTCCAATTCATCCTTGAGCAGACCTGTATAGGCCGCATGGGTGAGGAGAGTGTTGAGAGATAGCTGAACTTTTCGATTCCGGATGACACGAAACATCTCCTCCAGGATTGGGACGAACTTAAATGTATCATGTGACGGACTACCTTCCTTGACCGCTGAGAATGCCAGCTCCGCAGTCGCCACGAAGAAAGTCTCGAGCCAAGAAGCCTCAGTCGTCTGCCGTCGGTAGTTATCCCTCGGTACGGAACGAATGGTAATGTCAAGAAAGGCTGGAAGGAGTTCGGCAGGTCTCCATGGGGGATTTGTGGTCGTAGTTGTATCGTCGACGGTAGCAACCTTCTCTTGCTCGGAAGTTTCTTTCAACAATGGACGAAAGGTATCTGTAACTGGCTTCACGGCACTCCAGTCAGGCTCGTCGTTCGAATAGTCGATTCCAGAACCACCACGAGCGAAGAAGGCAGCGCGGGCTGGAAGGACGACATGAAGGGCGATGAGGCGCTCCACTGTGTGTACAACGTATGCTGCATCTTCGGAGTCATTCCCGAAGAAGCGTGTAGCGGTTTGGACCCTGAGAGCCTGGAGAAAGCAATTTTCGGCAAACGCAGACTATTGAAATAGTTAGCACTGATAGCTTTTACACAACGGAAATTCCTCTGACTGACATTGCTGGAACTATTGTCCGAGTCGTCTTCGCGCTCCGATCTAAGATCCCAGAGGTCAAAGACAGCCGTAGTAACGTGGAGCAGATGCTGCAAATTGGTGACTCTGCTGGCCCTCGATAACTCGATTATCAAGCTGGCACACAGCTTCATCGACCTCCCCAACATTCCGGCAACAAACACTGGTTCTGCGCGAAGCGATTGCCTGAGATGAGAACGCGCAATTTCATCGACATTGTCTCTCTTGTTGACCAGTGTCATAAGGCTGTAGAGACAATCCAAGACGTAGATGAAAGCGGAAACAAAGGGGTTCAGCAAAGGTCGTCGTTCGGGGGTTGAACTGTTACTTTCGACGCTTTCCGTTCTCTTCCTCTTCCTGTTCGCCTCATTGATATCCTTTTCCTGGATTGGAGACCCGCCCAAGGTGTGACTTGTCTCCGAGTCTGAACGCTCCACACCTGACGCGGTAGCGTCTTGAAGGGATCCGAGAACATCATCCTCCAGATCCTTCAACACATCATTCAAGACGGTCAGAAATTTGTAATCGTTCAACGTCGCGGCAAGAGTCTTCGTCGGAATGCGATGGATAAGTTGCTGGAAGAGAAGAAAAGACGCGGGATCGACCCGGTAGGATTTGGTCTTCAACTTCTTCAGCAGCCACCTGAGCACCCATTCTTCCTTTGGGGCCGATGCAATGTGAGAACGAAGGTCCTGGTTGAGTTCGGGATGGCCTGCGCACAGCGCCAAGTCGATCCCTAGAATCTGCGCAGCTTGTTGGAGCTGGATTGCAGGGCCAGCACTGCCTTTCTCCAGCTGCAACAGCGCCTCTTGCGATGATGGAGAATGCTGCGCAAGAAACGCGATTAGCCGTGATTTTGGATTCGATAACGTTTATACCCAAACAAAACATAGAATGGGACTTACCTCCGGAGCAGGAGCCATCGCGAAAGAGGGGGTTCGGCGTTGTCAGTCTTCCAGAGCAAACTGGTCGATCCTCCGCATGTATGTACTGTACTGTACTATATACAGTAGATAGATAAAAAAATATTTATCAGTAGAGCTCGGTATGTGGAACCATGCCGCCGAAAGTGACGAAAGACAGACAAGACTGAAAGACGTTACGGAGGACCCGCCAACCAAGTGACTGCTGGCAGGCCTAGTTTTTCCGACCGGACAAGCCGCAAAGGAGCTGCCAATTCACTCTCCATCATCAAAGCAGCCGAAATTATATTATTGAGAACCGCCCTATTCAACTCAATTGAGTCTCACCTCCCCCGCCTATTGGTTTTGTATAGGTCAGTGAAGAACCTGTGCCATGGAATGGCATTCACTTCCCACGCTGACAGTTACAATTATTGAGCAGATTCGCCCACAATGGCTGAGTCGAACGATTCCCGGCCGGCGCCGGTCGCCAGATCAACCAGGCCCGTCAGTGAGGCCCTGCTGAACGAGAAGGTAAATTCACCGTGAATGCGACTTTTCTCGTTATTATTATCCCGCCCTCGACTTTATTTATTTATTTATTTATTTTCTTTTCGGAGCATGGGCGGCACCCCCGCCCAGACAACACACCCTGCCGCTACAGCCGCTGTAGTGACTGATGGCTAATACAAGCCCGAACCTGGGTCGTCAACAATAGTGGGATCGCGCGATTTCCTCCCTGATCATCCGCTCGTCGATAGGTCTCGGCTTTGGTGTGATCTTTTCAGTGCTGCTATTCAAGCGGAGGGCTTGGCCGGCCTGGGTTGGTCTGGGCTTCGGTGCAGGCCGTGCATGGGAAGAGGCGGATGGTATGTCTTGCTTTACTTACTGCTCTGATATATACCTGTGATAAGCGTCTAGACTAATTACTCTGGTACAGCTTCTTTCCGACGAGGTGATCAACCAGTCACAGATGCCCTGCGTCAGGCTAGATCGTGATATACCCGCAACGATGCAGAGTGTTTTGGTGCAAGCGCGTATGAGACGAGGTGTCTCTGCCACCCCATATCTCAATCTTTTCGTTTGAATTGGCACGAGACCCAGACAGCGCTAGAGAGTGGAAGAACCAGTTTACGCCCTGATAGACCATTCATCCATCTTGTACAATATCTGTACAGAGACGAAAGCACGGAAAGTATGAAAGAAAGAAGCGTCTTTCGAAGGCGTGGATTAGATATTTGTTTACAAATCATTTATGAAATATCGCATTTCTCTTCAACAACAACCCTACAGAACCTTTTTGCACAATCATTTCATAGAATTGGTATGCTCTAGCATTCCCATCGTTGGGCAAAGGTAAGTTGCCCAAGGCTACAAGGCCGTTGTTGTTACCAGAATCGACACCTGTATATGAAAAGGCGAAAAATAATAAAAAGATCCTAATTTTACATAGAAATGTCGCTGAAAGCTGCGTTCTTGTCAATCCAATGAATCTCTAGATACTCGAGCGCTCGCAAAGAGGCAAGAGATGGAGCGGAGGATGCAGGAGAGGAAAGGAAATCCAAATCAACAAGACCAGCCCAACCAAGATGCAAATGACAATTCTACCAATAATCCTTGTATCGGGTATCTGATTCGTCAATCATCTCAAACCTCGTAGCCATATCTGAAACAAATATAGATAAATAAATAAACTGACAGAGTAGAGAAATATGCTAGATGTCGGTCTTGGAGACCCTACACGAGAGGTGCTTCGATAATCGGTGGGCTCAAAGCCGAAGGAGAGAATTCATCGAGCGTCCGTAGCGCGGAAGTATAGTCGGAAAAGTCATGGGATGGATGTGAAGGACGCTCATCGCCCACTGGCGCACTCTCATCCGGAGCAGGAGCAGGCTCCAGGGTCACGCCGTCATGACCACTATGCGTGAGGCAACCAATGCAGCTACAGTCATTCCCACACTGACAAGTTCCTGTTACATTCGAGCACGTACCAGGCAATCCAACGGGATACTCGAGCGTGTAATACTCGGACGGCTGCATCAATTGATGTGTGTAGTCCGTCGATGCTGTCGCAGAGTACACATTGTCGAACGTCGAGGCCGATGTGTTCTCAGCACAATCTTGTCTGGCGTGCGACTGCAGCTCATTACTGGAAGTGACGTCCGCAGAAGCCGTAGCGGGATATGTCGGAGGGCTCATTGGCCCCGTAAAAGGAGTGGAACTCTCGGAATTTTCGTCCTCTTCTGCGAGGCTGCTCATCATATAGCCCATTTCTTGCACGTGCTGCCTTGTAGTGTTGTTGAAAGGGTGAGTAGCGCATCCCAAACACTGGCAATCATCGCCGCAGTTACATTCGTGTGTGGGATCGCCTGCAAACATAGAGGGCTGAATAAACGGATATCCATTAGTGTTGTTGGGGAAAAATTGATCCACCCCGACATGATTGCTAAAAGAATTTCCATCGAAGTTTGCCGACAATGAGTAGTCCATTTGAGGGACTGAAGAAGGATTTGTGATGAGTCCATTTGTATAAGTTGGGTCTTGAATGGGAGGATGCGCAAAATTGGAATTCTGAGAGGGATAGTGTCCCATTTGATTGGACTGCGTCCAGGATGGAACCTGTGAGGCATTGTAGGGTGTCTCGGTCCAGGAAGGATTGAAATCGACGTGCTGTGCCTCCAAACCGTCATTTTTACCTTCTGCTGAAGGCTGCGATTTACTGCAGCAGGAACCTGGTTGAACAGGAGGGACAGGTTCGGTTCTTTTTGAGCAGCATCTGCCACTGCTTGGTTTGATACTTTCATTCTCATTCGACGTCTGTTTTGGCAGTAAGGTGGGAAAGCTTTGGTTGGAGGCTAAAAATGCTTGAGCTGAACTGTGAGGCTGTACGAAGTTGGAATAAGGAAGGGATTGGGAGGTTGATGCTGGTGTCTGCAATTCGGAGGCGGAATTCAACGCCTTGGCAATGTTCTTGGGAGCAGCCTGGAGACCACTCTGCCGTCGGGAATGCTTTTGTATTCTCCCCGGAGCGGGTGAGTTCGACGCTGTAGCAGGCGTACCCGGAGTCTGTGCTGCTTCAGTTGAGCCAGCCGGCACTTGATATAACGGTCTACATAGACACGTTGACCCTGGAAGAAGACAGTCAGTTATCAGATATCGCCTGAAAAATGACAGCAGCAGAACATACCTTTCGGGATGCGAACCATGAATGCATAGACCTTCTGGCAGCTACACGATCCCTTTGGGTGTGGACATTTCGCTAGCGGTCGGCCCGCTTTGGGGACCTTCATCATCAGCCGGTCGAAATGCTGGCATTTTGAGGATCGATGTCCACGAACACATGGTTCACTATTGAAGCAATTGTCACTATATCAGTGTCTTCCCGACGCAATCGTAAAACGGCGGCGAATGCTTACCATGACCATTTCGCTCCTTCTTCATCGAGAGGCATGGTAGCGGTTCCGTTCGAAAAGGCAGGTCATCAGCTAGATGACAGCCTCTTAAGTTACCTCCTATTCTTTACCTTCCTGGTAAAGACCAGGCTCTCCGACAGGCTTGTCTGCGCGAGTGATCGTTATCAGTTATCAATCCGTAAAAATTACAGTATCTCCTCTCGCTACAGATTTGAACTAGTCCAATCGCAGGTCGATTTGGCCCTAAGTTTTCGATTCGCGTGGTTGTACATGCACAACAAGAACGAATGGCGTTGTAATCAGGTGAGATTATCGGCACGATCGGACTTGGAAGCCGCACCGCACATACCGCGCAATCAGAACGAGTCTCGAGACGATTCGCAACCGTCAGAGACAAGATTCATGCAGCCTGCCTGAACGAGACGAGCAATAGGTGCTGAGCAGGAAGCGACAGGACGCAGGCTCTTTCGAAAATATTTGGATCGGCATTGGCGTGAGACGAGGGGAAGCGCTGAGGAGAGCCATGTGGGCTGATTTTCCGGCAGAAGGCGCTCCTCCTAACCTTCCACCTCTGCTGATGCTGGTCGTTGATTGGACGAAGGACCAGGCGGTGAGGAATGTAAAATGGAAAGTCCGATGCACTGCCTGTACGAACAGAGTACTCTATAATTGTTTACATGCCGGGTATATAGCTGCCGCGCACTGCACATATAGACGAAGCTCTGTCATCAATGCCCTCAATAGGCCGCAATGGACCCGGCCCAGCAGCGCCGGGGGACAACGAACCCGACGCCGCGCAGACTCCTCCGAATCCTACCCGACACCTGTTCTCCGTTCCTGCGCCGATAAAGCGTATCTTCGATCGGTTCCCTCTGATAACGTACCAAGCTAACGATCTGCCGGGGAGCTCTTCATATGGCAATCCAGACCGAAATAGGCTATTTGTGTTTATCGATGCGGCCGGGGCAAGGAGGGGGGCACCATCATTCAATCCGCAATGCTTGCGGTGGCAGGTTGGATGCCCGGAGATCCTCCGTATATGATTTCTGTGCTAACGATCAATGAGCTTGCCAGGCATACTTGAAATTCGTTGGCATCGATTTCGACATTATCCCCTCCAACAACCATGCGTCTCCCACGGGGGCGCTCCCGTATCTCATCCCTGCGTTGCCTGCTGGCACCCTTGAACCCATCCCCTCCAGCAAGCTGCAAAAATGGGCCATTGAACAGGTGCACTGTGAAGAGGAACAGCAGATCAGTGTGCGATTTGAAGTGTATGAGTCTTTGCTAGACCATCGGATACGCAATGCCTGGGTATGTCGGACGGGAAATTGGATAGGCGCATGGTGGCGCATCTTGCTGATGGTAGATATAGCTATATCAGCTTTACCTGGATGATGATAACTTCAATGCAGTCGCTCGAAGGCTCTACGTCGATCCGTCAACCTCCAGCTGCGCTGTGCGCGCCGCTCTCGCCGTCCAACTGCAGCAGGCGGCTCGAGCCGAGCTCCTCAAATATTCAAATTTCATCGACGTCAACGATCTAGAAGCGGAGGCTGCGAATGCGTTTGAGGCGCTTTCAACTTTGCTTGGCGACGGAGATTACTTCTTCAACCGTAGCAGTCCGGGACTGTTCGATGCCAGCGTGTTTGCGTACACTCATCTCATCCTGGATGAGAAGATGGGATGGAAGCACAACCGGTTGGCGCGGGTGCTATTGAAGCACGAGCGTCTGGTACGGCATCGGCAACGGTTATTAGAAAAGTATTTTTAAAGTAGTGGAGTTGGTGCACCAGATGGCGTCAGCGTCGTTCACATCATTCTTGGAGCGGCTGAATATTGATTTGGCATAGACATGTATTGTATGTATGTATGCATGACATCTTGTTTGTTAGAGCAGGCCATTTTTCGCTTCTCTTTTCTCTTTTTCCTTTTCATTTTTATCCCTCTTTTTTATCTACAGGGATATCAATCAGCAGAAGGAATGCCCCGAATTACGAGACGACCAAAAAAAAGAAAAGAAATTCACAATTCAACCTTCACCTCAACTCTTCACTCTTCTTCTTCCGAAAACACACTCCAAACCAAACCGTCACCCCAACCCACTTCCTCGCCCTCTGCCCCAGCACATCCACCATATCCTCCGTAACAGTCCTCTCACGGACACCTTCGCTCCCACCATCGGTATCTGTCTCATTATCGAGGGGTACAACCTCAAACCCAGCCCTCGCCGCCTCATGGAGGACATCCGGCACCGTATGCGCATAACTCCTCTCCGGACGGATCTTTTTTTCGTGTCATGCAGTCCACGAAACCGGCTTGGCTCCGCGCGCCCATGTCCGCGTGCATGTTGGTCACGAGGAGATAGCCCCCGGGACGGAGGAGGGAGGCTGCGGACGCGAAGAAGATGTCCAAGGGGATGTGTTCGAGGACGAGGGTGGAGATTATTCCTGCTGCAGTAGCGCCGCCCAGCTGGTGGTATTGTGGTTGGGAGGGGGATTGATGGAGGAGGTCGTAGTGTTGGAGCGTGACTTTGACCTTGGCTCTATCTCTGTTTCCATTTCCCTTCCCCTTCGTATTGCCGCCCCTGGTTTCCTCCTGGTCCGTCTCCGATAGGAACGAGGAAGATTGGGATTGGAACTTTTCAATCTTCTCCCTCGCAACATCCAACATTCCCCTCGACGCATCAAGCCCAACAATCTCAATCTCAATCTCCGCATCCGCATCCGGCGGCGCAAAAGCGGCGGCGGCCAGTTGCAGCAGTTGAAGGGTATTTCTGCCCGTGCCGCATCCTAGATCGACCAGTTTGATGAGCCTGCGTCCAGACTCGCCATCCTCCTGACGCGTATTATTTTTATAGAATCCGTCTTTGACTCTACCCAGAAACGCAGGAAGTAAGCGGCGCATCTCGATTGAGTCCAGCGCTTGGAGGAAATTGTTGTCTGTGTCGTAGACCTCGGCCCACTGATCGTAGGCTTGTATCGTGTCTACATATTCGATTTGTCGAGCAGGGGGGGTGGCACCGCCTTGCGGGGGTGATTGTGCTGCTGCTGTAGCAGCTGCAGGTTCAAGATTGGACTGGATGGTGGTTGGCATTCTCCCTCTCTCCCTCTCTCGCTCTCTCTCTCTCTCTGTCTGCCTGCCTGTCCGTGTGTGATCGACCTTTTCCTTCTCGGGAAATAACTAAATAAGCAATAACACTTCCTTTTTTTTTTTAATAGCTTAATACAATTGAATAACAATCTTGTTTATCGTGAGAAAAAAAAAAGTAAAAGGAAGAATCAAAAGAATATGTATGTCCAGTAAATACTATCTACCTAAGCTATCTATATATATACCTAGGCAAGAATTCGGAGAATTATATTAACTCACCTAGGAAGGTAAGTGCATACTACCATGACTCATTCGTTCAGTCCTATCTATTACTCCGTAATTGTCGAATTTGTTCCTGCCGAGGCAAACCGAGATACTACGTAAGTTTTGTGTTTATGGCCTGCAGCAAGCTACCTAGTTCCGCATGCCTAGGCCCTTGCAGGGGTCTGTGATGATGTACCTAGGTACCTTCTTTGGTACTGTACAGTACTACTATAGATCGCCATGGTTACCTAGGTATGTTATGCCCTCAGAATAGGAGCGACCTAGGTAGCACTTAAATAATTAGTGTATGTGGAGTACATATACGTACGATGAGGAAGGTTTGTGTTAGTACTGGAATATAGTAGTAGACGTAAATCCTCATCATTCATTCATTGATGCATGCATACCTCGTAAGGAGTCTCAAGTCATAGGCCATACTCAAGGAGACAATGGAGATGAAATGAAGACATAGGAAATTCGTCACCAAGGAAACAGGGGAAAAAAAAAAGGAAACAAAGGACAGAAAAAAAAGGAAAAAGGAAAAAAAAGGGAAAAAAAAAAACAAAACAACGGAAAGAAAAGAAAACAAACAAAGGAAACCCGTCGCGTCCGTCATGGCTCGTCAGCAGAGAGATGCAAATCAAAAAGAAAAGATGCTGATGCAGACATAACATAGTTCGATCAGATCCTTGGATCTTGCACATAGAATAGACCGAGAAGACAAACAAACAAAACAAGAAAAACATGCTCCCGAGACAAAGAAATTCGTAACTGTAACCGTTCATACTCCATCCTAATCCATGTAATACCCACCGTATCCCCATACCCATAACCTAGTCATAGCCATTAAAATGCAACTTGCAACTTGCAACTTCTCGTCAGACAGCGTGCATCTAGTAAACTGATCCCCCAAATGGAGCCGTCTCCTTGAGATCTTCCACCAGATCCTCGACATTGCTGAGATAGCGACCGAGCAGCTTCTGTTTTTCTTCCGTGGTGCGCGTATCTCGGTTGCGACCGTCCCCGGCTCCGTTGACGCTGCGCGTGAAGGCACCAGCCAGTTTGCTGGGGCTCCGCTGCAGTCCCAGCACTGCCGTGTTGGGTGCGCTAGTCGTCGGGATGGTGGGTGTCTCCGGCATCAGGTAGAAATACAAGAACTCGACCAGCTTCAGCTTGACTTCGCGCGACGTCGCCCGCAGCTTGAAGAGCGACGTGACCGTCAACAGGCCATCCAGCTCCTCGAATGTCCGCGTGTTGGCCGGGTTGTCGAGAAGCGCGGTCACCAGGGTCAGCAGGGTGGAGGACTGGATCGCGGGGCAATTGACCGGATCGAGCAGGTCCAGCAACAGATTCATGTAGATCTCACGCGCAAAAAGGGATCGCGACGGCGGGTGGAGGAGGAGGACACCTTGGATCAAGTCGAGAGTCGAGATGATGAGCAGGTCGTTCGCGCCGTTGCTACCGCGGCCGAGGAGATGTTCCAGACACGTCACAAGACGCATGGCAACTAGCCGGTATCAGTCAGTCGTCAGTGCAATGGAATTACACAATGGGACTTCTACCGTTCCATTGGAACCCTTCCTGCAACTTGAAGAACTCTCGAAAGGCCGGGTCCTCAGCGAGCTCGGCCAATGGCTTCGGGGTTGGTTGCGACATCGACCTCCGTTTGTCGGCTGCCGCCTGTTTGGGCCTTGAAAGGCATATCTGCGCCAGCAATCCCTCGACCTGCCGGAGACCCTTGCGGATCTTGCTGGGCTCGTAGGACGAGAGGTAGTCAAACGAATGCGCCAGCAGTGCTTCCATTATTGTCACGCGAGAAGGACTTCAATTCGACAGGTAGGAGGCAATCAATTTCAAGGAACAGGCCAGCAGAGGAGGTAGCTCTCCCAGCACGCTGAGCGGGAGCTGTCGAGTCTGCCCTGAATCAGGTACGGATCTAATTAAGCATTAAATGCTTAAATACTTAAATACTATAAATACTACACCATTACGACATCATTCCATGCGATTGGGGCGGAGGTAAACTGTAAACAGGGCGGGCGGTTGGCTGGGTGAAGGATTCTGCCACCGCCCATTCCCCGCGCCAACCGCACTAGCTGGCTGGCCGATCGGGCTCTAGCCACTGACCAGCGGTTATTTTATGTTCTGCAGCTAAGAATCGATAGTTGGGCATGGAGAATCTCGGTAGGGCTGTGATCGGGGAAATATCGTCAGTGCTGTTGGCACCCAAAGTGGGCTCCCCAGTTGCAACCCCTCTTACATAGGCTAGGTATGACCAGACAGAATTTCCATTTCACAGCTTCAACCTCGGATTCATAGCTATCCCAGTGTAGCGTATAGATCCCCGATAAACAGGGTTGTTTAGTGTCTGCAGCCTGCAAGGAGCAGCAATGTCTGGCTACCATGGCTGCGTAACGGGTAAGCTGCACGCTAATGGCCATGTCACGGGGCCTACCTATCAGGTGCCCGCGCTGCCACCAGCACAACTCCACCGTCTGTCACATGTATGCGCTGTCCAACCATCTCGAGCAACTCTGCGCCATATAACTACGTGTCTCTCTTTCCCATATTCCTTATTTTTTAGCTGCAGATCGACGAGTCCTGCTTATTCCGTAGCTGTTGATTCCGCACCCCACATCCAACAACCCCATCCATCCGCCCGTCAAGCTGTCGCAACTGAACATGCCTGAGTCTTTACCATCCCCAACCGCTATTCCCCCGCGAACCAGTTCTGCCGGAGTCGTGGCGAACGGCCATGGCGATACATCGAGAACGTCGAGTCTGGGCCCCGTCTCCGAGGGCGAGTGGATGGGCTCGTCCAAAAAGAAGCTGCCGCTGAGCACGACCAGCAAGCACGGTCGCAACCGATGGAGCCTCGACTGGACCAAATACAAGGATGGGCTGTGGACGCAGGACAAGGAGCAGATCTTGCTGGCCCCGTACGATTATCTGCTGCAGCATCCTGGCAAGGACATCCGAAAACAGCTGATCACCGCGTTCAACGCGTGGCTCAAGGTGCCACGGGACAGTCTGGACATCATCACCAAGGTGGTGGCGATGCTACATACAGCGTCACTTCTGTAAGCCTGCCGTACTTCACACCCAAAGGAATCTAGGATTAACTCGACAGCATCGACGATGTTGAAGATTCTTCCGTCCTCCGGAGAGGAGTTCCCGTGGCACACAGCATCTTCGGAACGGCGCAGACCATCAACTCGGCGAATTACGTATATTTCCTTGCCCTGCAAGAGGTGCAAAAACTCAACAATCCGGTGGCGATCGATATCTATGTGCAGGAGCTGTTGAACCTGCACCGCGGCCAGGGGATGGATCTGTTCTGGCGTGACACGCTGACCTGTCCGACGGAGGAGGAATACTTGGAGATGGTCGGCAACAAGACGGGCGGTCTTTTCCGGCTTGCGGTGAAGTTGATGCAAGCAGAGAGCGAGACTGAATTGTATGATGCACTTTTTTTACAGCACTTTTTTTTTTACAGTAATGATCGCGGGGCTAATGGAAACTAGGGAATGTGTACCTCTGGTCAACGTCCTCGGGTTGATCTTCCAAATCTGCGACGACTACCTCAACCTGTCCAACACGACCTACAGCGAGAACAAAGGCCTCTGCGAGGATCTGACTGAGGGCAAATTTTCCTTCCCGATCATCCACAGCATCCGCGCCGACCCGGGCAATGTGCAGCTGATCAACATCTTGAAGCAGAAGACCAAGGATGAGGAGGTGAAGCTGTACGCGTTGAGCTACATGGAGCGGACCGGCAGTTTTGCGTACACGCGGAAGGTGGTCGCGCAGCTGCGGGAGAAAGCCTTGAGCTTGATCGACGAGATCGATGAGAAGCAGGGGGAGAACCAGGGGGGCATGGTGCGAGCGATTCTCGAGAAGATTGTTGAATTGACCTTGAAAGATGACAAGGAGAAGTAGCGCAGTTGCTTCTCTCGTCTCGTCTCTGATTTCGGCTGTTCTTGAACCTGTGTTGCTTTCTACACGATACGACCACATATACCCCTGTCTTTTCTGCGTTTGTCTGTTTCTTTATATATGATGAGCGGTCCCATTGACTGGGAATGTGATGTTGACACGAATTTTCGGATTGAATTGGATTGGACTGGATTATGTATTCATGCCAGGTATGACGAATCTGAGGTCACGATGAAGTGTAGCTACTTTTTTTTTTCATCTTCTGACGGGGAGATTTCCAAATTGCAATGGATGTACAATAATGGATATTTCGGTCAGTTGATCTTCAATGTATTCAATTCATTCTATTGTTGACCTGTCTGTCTGTCCGAACTCCAACCTGCAACTCCTTCACTAAATCAATCACTAACTCACTAATGTATGTCCTGTCTAGGTAAATTGTCTTTGTATCTCTCTGTCCTGTCCCTGTTCCCATTCCTGTTCCTGTTCACGTTCCCGTCCCTGTCCTGTCAGGTTAGTCAGGTCGTTAGTCAAGTCAACTCAACTCAGCCCAGCAGCAGGCGGCGACGGCAACGGCGAGCGATTCCTCCTATTATGAGGATGATTCGTGGAAGAAGGGTGTGTATCTATGGGTAGCCTCAGCGCACGAATCCTCCTCTCCAACTCACGGAGCGGATCGGGTCCAAGATGATGAAGACCAGAAATCCCCTCCCCGGTGCCCGTGTCGGTGGTGGTGGGCTGCGGCAGACGACCGATCCTCAAGCGCGGAGGAATCAGACCGTGCTCTTCATCACTGTCAGTACCGTAACCGTAACTACCGACGCTGTTGTCACTATCATCACCACCACCCCTGTTATTGTTATTGTTAGCACCGCTGCTCCCGCTGCGAAGGGTTGCATTCCCCATTTCAACCTGCGTCATCACCCGCTGCAGCATGAGATCCTGTACCTGATTCAGAAGACGCGGGAGCAGGGCATCGAGCTGCGCCAGGCGCGCTTGCATCTGTATCTGCTCTGCAGTCGTTGTTGTGGTGATGGGACGGTCAAGTCTGTTCCGCAGGTCGTCGCGCTCGGAAAGGAGGTGTCGGACCTCCCTGACGCGAGTGGAGAGGGCGTTTTCGATGGAGGAGAGGCGTGCGGATGCCGAGGCAGGGGTATTTTCGCTACTGCGATCCGTGTCTGTGGTAGTGGTAGGGTTGCTCGTCAGCATGATCCGGCTTATAGTTCTGGTTCTGGTTCGGGTTCGGGTGGATGGTTGGATCTTGATATTTGATAATATTTGATATGCGAATGCGATGAGGGCAAAAGATGACATAATATGGTATGATAACTATGAGTTGAGATGAGATGAGATGCTTGAGTAGTAGAAGAAGAAAAAGATGAATCATCTCGGGGGCACGTAAATGTTATATATTATATACAGAAAAAAATAGATATATAATATATACTTGCAAAGAAAGAAATGAAGGAGTAGAAAGGAGTAGTAATAATAGTAAGATTGGAAGGATCATTCCATTCCGATAATACACAAAAGGAACGATTCATATAAAAAGATTAGAGAGGTGATCTGCGGCATCTGCCAGCAGGAAAACACCTATAATTATAATCATAACTATCCTTCCATTGTTTTTTCCCCCTCCTTTGGTCTGGTTGTTTTGTACTTATT
Source organism: Rasamsonia byssochlamydoides (assembly GCF_041956645.1). Classification (NCBI taxonomy): domain Eukaryota; kingdom Fungi; phylum Ascomycota; class Eurotiomycetes; order Eurotiales; family Trichocomaceae; genus Rasamsonia; species Rasamsonia byssochlamydoides. The sequence continues at coordinate 17,972 of NW_027192391.1, read as the reverse complement.
TGTTTGATCTTTGCCTTTGTTTGATTTGTCTCTGCTTTTTTTTTGTTTCTTCCTTTCTATCTGTCGGCTTTCTTTCGGTCTCTGTATTTTTTTCTACCGGCTTGCAGAATTCTAGGAACGAACAAAGCGATCTCAGTGCAAAGTGCTCAGTGCTCACCCATGAAGGAAGCAGGCGTGATTATGCTATCTGAGACAAGACAATGCCATTAAATGGATGGAAAGCATACTGTATGGACTGGAACATAATGGGGTGTTTGTTCTTGTCCTCTTCCTGGAAAGAGCTGGTAGTTCATTGCCTAGTAGGTGCCGGTATCTTCCTCTTCTTCTCTTCTATTCTCAAATCCAACTCACCTACCATTCAGAACGGAATTCAGATCAGATAAAATTTATGGATTTATCACGCTCTTTCTTGTCCAGATCATATCGGATCTTCTGGGAGTTCTTCAAATGAGCACTAACTAGGCTTTCTCAAGGGACTTCCAACAAACACGGTTCACGATCAGTTTAGCATTATCTTTGTTTTGTGATCTTCAGAACTGACAGCAAACGGAGTATTCCGTACTTAGGTAGTGAGCCATGGCACTTTAGGTCGGGTCCTTGACAGGACTTCCTAACCGATGCCGGACTTGACCTTCCAACTTGCTGATGATCTAGCTGGGGTCAAAGAACTCGAATTCCTTACATATCACTCTTTATCGAAACAGTCACTTACCCACCGCTTTCCATCACCCTCCTCTCACTTCAGGGTAAACAACTGCCACACCTTTTGTCGACTTTGTACCGTCTGATATGGCTTAGCTTAGTCTATGAAGACTTGATCTCACTCTTCTTCCTAAAAGTCCAGGGACAGTCTCTTAACCCAAGCCATCTGGACATCGTTCTCCTGTCTCTCATTAGCTATCAGAAGCTGAGACAGACAAAACTTTCGTTTCTATTTCCTGCTCTGCGAGTGACACTCGACTTTAATCGACCAACATGCTCGGGGATGTCGACCTTCGAGGACTAGACAGCCAACTCCACATCTTCATCCGAGACACCAAGCAGCACCATGACACTCATCTAAAGTTACTGCGCGAGTTCCAGGAACTGATCGAACGCTATCGACGTCTCAAAAGCGACTACGAGGAAGAAAAGGAATCCCGCGAAAAATACAAGAAACTGGCACGAGGTCAAGTGAGTCAGCCGTCCTTCCTACAGGAGGAAGAATAACTAATGCTAGAATATCCAGGAGCGGAATCCGTTTGTTCTTGTGCTTGTCGATGGAGACGGATATATTGTTAGTTAAACAGTTGCTTTGGTTCAATGCAGTTTATACCCCCAGAGGCATCTCGCTGATGCGTAGTAGTTCAAAGACCAGCATATTAAAGCCGGGAGCGAAGGAGGAGTGGCAGCTGCTCAAGCGCTGAGCGATGCTATCAAGGAACTTCTCCAGTTAAACAGCGATTCAGAGCAATGCCGGGTTATGGTGCGCGTCTATTCGAATCTCTCTGGCTTATCAAAAAGTTTGAGCAGAGCTGGTCTTGTAGGACATGAGGCCCGGTCCTTGGCCCCCTTCACCGCGAGCTTTACCCGTGCGCAAGATCTGTTTGATTTTGTCGATGCAGGTGACAAGGATGGTGCAGGCTTTAAGATCAGAGGTATCACATCCTAGTGTTCTCGAAACCTCACTATTGCGCAGCCTTTACCAACACTTGAAACAGAAACCTTCCGGTTGTTCGTTGATAATAACCAATGCAAACACATTTTCTTTGCCGGCTGTCACGACGTTGGATATCTGTCCCTGTTGACTCCTTATCGAGGCAAGGCAGATCGTGTGACGCTCATCAAGGCCGCTTCGTTCCACCCCGAGTTCGAATCCCTCGACCTCCCCGTCAGAGAAATACCCTCTGTCTTCAGATCGACCCCCATCGCTGGCAGGAACGTGACGACCACGGTTTCTAAGACAAGGCTTGATGTCAACAGAAAGGCGAAGGTTTGCAAATACTACCCAAAGGTGAGGGGACGACATGCCCGAGGCACGCATAGTCCGCTGACATAAAGTAGGGATTCTGCAAGTACGGGAGTGGATGTCTTAATGAACATGTCGGCAAAAGTCAGACAACAGACGACTCAGCACGGGTTTGTTTCCGCCGGCAGGAGCACCCATCAAGTATCCTTCCGGTTGCCTCCCCAGAAACAAGAGACCTCATCCCGATCAACAAAGACGGAGATCGACTCGACCCAGCCTTCCCACCACCACCGCCCGAAGCCTGGAGATTATACCAACAACGAAAAGACCGACACGAACTGTGCAACAAGCACCATCTCGCCGGCCGGTGCACAGAAATAAACTGCAGATTCGACCACAGCGCCCTCGAACCGCAGGCCCTCACCGTGCTGCAATTTATCCTGAAAGGCACCGCCTGTTCGCGCGGGTTGAGGTGCCGATTAGCGGACTGCTATGCGGGACATGTCTGTCAGAAGAATGGTTGTCTGGGTGGTAGCAGCCGTTCGTGTCCGTTCAAGCCGAGTCAGCACATGCATCGTATTGATTTTAAAGTCGCCGAGTGGGTGCCGCCGGTCGTGGAGGAGGAGGGGGTCGACGACCTTCCTGAGTGCTCGATCATCCTGCTTTGAGGACTTCTGCTGGAGAGAGCTGCATTCTGAATAAGATCTACATACGAAGAAATTCCAACTGCAGGATCTAATACCAAGTATATCGCCTGGTCGACAGAACAATAATCAGAACAAGAACAAGAGGAAAATACTTGCGAACAACGGCAAAAACAAGTATTACGACACCACTTAACAAGCGAAATAGCAATAACAACAACGAACACGCACCAAAAGCTACATACGCTAGAATCTATCTATTTTTCCTTCCTCTTATCAATCAATAAACTCTTACCAAGAGGAAAAAGAAGAATACTTCTCAATACAATACTTCTCTGTCTATCGAAAATACGGGATAGCAAGCTGAGGTATTTTTTTTCTCTCCCCCTCTCTCCATGTTTATATCCGTTTTTTATGTGAAAAGGGTGAGAATATCACTGCTATCCGTTTTTTTTTTAACAGGGACAAGGTTTTTAAACCGAAATAATTTCCACTGATGAAATAAAAACGAAATAATTGTTCCTTTTTACTTACTTACTTGTTTCGGCTTGCGAAGGAAATTTTAATTTTAATTAAGAGAGCTCCATCTCCTTGTGTCTGTCAAAAAGAGCACCAGCTAATAAATAAAGGAACGAACGAAAAGGGGAAAAAAAAACGTGCTGTTGTTGAATGGTTGTAATTAGTTTTATGATTAATGATCTAGCAAAAGCAATCAGTTATCAAACCGAATTGAATTTGTCGAAGACTGATTGCCTACGGGGGAGATCATATTATAAGGCTAATCGCTGCTCTATGGAAAAGAATAGGGTATAGAAAAAAAATAAGAAAGATAGGGAAGAACAAAAACATGGGCTTTTTATAGGCTGAAAAAAAAAAAACCTCATATTCAGTAGATTTCCGTCACCTTCCTTGTTGTGGGTAGCTATAGGCTGTCAGCCCCTGGAAGTCCCGGATAGAGGTGATCTCACCCGTGAAGCAAGCACGTAGCCGAAACAAATGAATGAGATGGAAGCTTGATGGACCATGGTGGTTTGGGGGGTTGAAATCAGCCTGTTTTATCGTCTTCGTCTTTTCTAATCATCACTGTTTCTCATGATTTGCTAGGTGTTCTAGTACTGCTAGTTCTAGTCGAAATTCAGTTATCCTCTCGTTTCCGTCGACATAGACTTAACAGCCAGACCGCAAGATCCTGGAACGCTGACAGAATTGAAGTGTGTTTGTTCAATCGAGGCTGAGGAGCAGTATTTGCAGTATAGGACTTCCCCACCTTAGTGAAAATATATATAAATATATACACGCCGAAATCAGGAGCACACACCAACATGCAATAAATATTGCTGAGATTATTATTTATTGATAACTCTCATCATCAAAACCACTGAAGACAACCCAAATCTTTGGCAACAAACCAACTACACGCAATCAATAATTGCAAGGCAACATGTCAGTTGCAGGAAAAATTTTTTTGTAATCAACCTCCTATCATGCTCTCGCAAAAAAAGTCACAAATTCCTCGCCACAATATCAAGTTCCAGGGCGTGTGGCCCAATGGCAAGGCGCCTGACTACGGATCAGGAGATTCCAGGTTCGACCCCTGGCACGCTCGCTTGGTTTCTCTTTTTTTTCCGGTATTTTTTTTTCTACCTGTTGCCTTTTTTTTTTCCTGCTTTTTTTTTTGCGGCAAATTTCTTTTGATAGGGTTTCCTTCCTCTTTGGGTTAGGTAGGTAGGTGGCTTCCATGGTTCCACCCGTTCTTACCTAGTTAGCACTAGCACTAGTCCTAGCCTGGCCCTAGTCCTTGTTAACTTCCCACCAACATTCTTGGTAGGTAACTCTTGAATATATAGAGCATGATAGCCACCTTTTTAATTTTAATTATTAATTATTATTTTTTGAATTTTGAAATAACTGATAAAAATTAAAAGCACTGTATGGAGTGCATAGAGAGAATTTTCTGGATCCAGTGTGGTGTGCGTGCTCATGTGATTTCCTGGCAACCACGTGATACAGATAGCCACTAGTGCAAAAATGGAAGTAAAATTTTCTACATCTGATGACGATATATAGCATTCAAGAAGAAACCAAAAAAGAAAAATCTTACACAAGGAAAAAAAAGAATAAAGTAACAAACACCAAGAGAGAAGTTAACTGCTCGAGCATGCCAGGGATTGAACCTGGAATCTCTTGCTCTGTAGTGAAGCGCCTTACCATGGGCCACAGGCTGGAACCTGATGTTGCAGGCGGGATTAAGCCAATAAAAAATATATTTTTTGTTCTCAGCTCCGCTTGTCTTTTTGCTTAGGGTCAAAAAATTCCATAGAAAAAAAAAAGGTTAATGTCGTGGGCAGCGACGCGAGTGGACCATCCACAACGTCGCAGTTAGGGTCACGTGGAGTAGCTACCAATGGATCTACGGAGTATATCACGGACCATCCACGCCTACGCACTGGAATACGACAATTAATAATTTTATGCTGGGAGCCATTATATTTTTCGTATTTTTATTTTAACCAGAATAAAGATAAGGTCATGCAGGAATTCAGGCATGTAATAATAATGTGACTGCTGAAGCTTGCCAGAACTTATGCCACAGGAAAACGTCCAGTCATGAATTCTGAAATGTGGTCGTGTGGAAACAGAGCAGCGTTACTGTACAGTAATCCATCAGCATAGTTAGGCACCTAATTAGGTACCTAACACATTTTTGAAAAGCTCGATCATATACTTGATTACCACTTCTTTAAGCTTCTCCTCTATTACGTCCTCTTAAACAATTCCTTGCATTGCTGATGCAGCTCTTCTCCGACAAGGTTATCCACCTTCCATCTTCCCACATACATGTACAGTACACACGTTGTATGGGCCCGTCCGCCCTCAGGTAAACGCCTTACTCTGCCAGTAGACTGTTTGGTCTGTGAGTACCGAAGTTACCTCAAATTCAGGGCTATCCCCGCTGTGGAGACGGTACCACAACCAGCACGTGGTCAAATAGCAATTGGTTTTGACACGTCTGCACTGTCATAGCAGGAATCGTCGAGGCTTAATTTCCAGGAAATAGTCACAGATTTCGGGATTTGGGGCCCATCTGGATGCAGAATGTTCATTGTTGTAGTCCTCCACCAAGGAATTGTTTCCTCGAGACGAGGAGAAAGAAATACCAGAAAATCACCCAACACCAATCGCTATTATTATTCGCTGTTATTCGCTAATGCAGGGTGCCACACCTTATCGCCAGCAAGGCATGGATAGCGTGATATGCGGGTATACGTCATTAATCTACCGGCCAATTTCCCAGGCACCAAGTGTGTATAGCCCTGTATCTCAGGCAACCACACAAAGTTGGCAGTGTTGAGCAATTGCTCACATCTGAGCGATATGCATGGAATTGTGGTGAACATGGAAAACCAATTCTTGTTATGGGATAGTGTCTCCCATCCCATTCAACTTTATCTTATATAGAGGTGGTTGTCCTGATAACAGAAAGAAATTGAATTTTGTGGTTCAAGTTACTTGGTACTATTGACTCCACTGTCAATTGACAACAGTTTTACTGTCTGTGGAGTTGACCAATGCAAGCGAAAGTAAAGCTCGCCTGCCACAAAGAATAATATCACATGATGACATGCCTTCAATCTGGTTCAGGCGCTACTTACGGAGTACCTCTGTTACTGATGAGACTCGAGCTTGTCAGTCACTTCAAACCGGTTCAAGCTCCAGAGGAATCCGCCGTAAACAATTGTTTGGAGATCTTCCACATTGTTGGTAAGATTCGGTTGACTCTGTCTTCACCATTCTGATTCACGAAGCCAGCCACCAGTCTGCATGATGGGTACAAGTGACCTCTACCAGCCTTGTTGATAGCTTGCCCCGTGTCGGTACTATCCACCGTGCAGTCGTTTCGTGTCAGCCACTCTCGTCTTGGAACGTGTTGCCTGAATTTAGCAGCTACCTAACAGGCACCGACAGAGCTCACTAATTGCCAATGCTATTTTCAGCGTACCCGCTCCTCGGTTGTTTGTTCAATGCAGGCTGCTGTGGCCTTAGCAAGCAGAGCTGCAATTGGTTTCTTTCCTAGCAGAATGGCCCGCGGCCCGGTGGTTCCTGGGAGCGACGTGGCCGTGGAACGTTCGGCCATTCATGCTGCAGTAGTTGTCCTGGGGCGTCCGGAACCATAATATCCAGGGTCTGCTCCAGGATCATCGTCTCTTCTGCTTCTTTGAAAAACCGAAATTCCATGGATCGCTCTCTCGCCGTCATCAGGCTTCGCAGGCGGACGAGTCCAGGCAACCCTCGCCTCACGTGACCAGGCGGATCGAGTGTGTGGCGGTGTGGCGTCGTCTGGGCCGATGATCAGGCCGAACAACATCACTTTATCCACCTCCATCCAATTCCAATTGCAATTCCCCAAGCACGCTTGTCGTGAGTCAACCCACTCTCCAGGCAATCAGTTCCAGAACTGTAACAAGGCTTGTGCTCCTGCCTGGTTTGTCCCCGTTCTGTCGAGGCACCGGTCACACGACGTGCATGGTCCCTCCCTCGCTTGTCAGAGATCGATCTTCCCGGTTCCCGACATCTAGGCGCCTATAATAATAAACTCTTCACCACCGGTCCTCCGCCCCCTTCGCCCGCGTCGCCCGCGTCGCCCGCGTCACTAACGCACGGGACATCCATCCGATCCTGATTCCTGAGATCCTGAGTATTCAGGTGGCAATTCCTGTGGAGGCCTTCGTAGCCTTGCAGTATATTAGTGACCGCGTCCTCCCGGCTGACATCACTGTCAGACAAGGCACACCCTCGACCATTATCGCCAGACCATTATCGCCGGATCATACCCAATCGATCGACTACTACACCGACACCGCCACGTCCAGTCTTCCTTCTGATTCTTGCACGGACCTCGTCGCAGTCCGCTGCCAGGTTCCCTTACAAGATCACGACATGGGCGACGGGACAGATTATCCAAGTCCAAGAAGTGAAGGTCCCAGTGGGCCGACTGCTATTCTCATTGCCGCGCCGGAATCATTATCACCCCCCACGAAGATGGCCGATCCCGCTCCTCCAAGCTTGACGACAGATGGAACGCGACCGCGATTGTCGGTACGCCGGGCTCGAGATCCCCCCCGGAATGCGGCTGGTCAGATCTACTGCGACCATGCCGACTGTCAACCGACGCCTCCAACATTCCGGCGTCCGTGTGAGTGGAAGTAAGTGGAAACTCCGGGAAACTCCCGACGTATGCTAACGTGGATACTCTAGCAAACACATGGACAAGCATGATCGACCCTACAAATGCATGGAACCCGGATGCGACAAGGTTCAAGGCTTTACGTACTCTGGAGGCCTTCTCCGACATCAGCGCGAGGTACATAAGAAGAATGCGAACGCCAAGAAGCCTCTCATGTGCCCATATGCCGATTGCAATCGGAGCACGGGGAATGGATTCACTCGGCAAGAGAACCTAAAGGAGCATCTACGTCGTCGGCATATGCATACGGATAATGGCACCTCCCCAGAAATTGCGACAGCGCACGTGTCCGATGTCGAAGGGATCAAGGCGTCCTTCCTGGCCCAGACTCCGGCCGTGAAGCGGAAACGAGATGAGCCGGAGCCAGCCGTCATCCAAGACGAAAATGGGAATACCGTTGATCTACGGAATGAACTGAAGAGATTGCGTGACGAAGTGCGGGAGAAAGACCGACGGTTGGAAGAATTAGAAAAGATTGTGGCGGGACTACAGCAGGCCATGCCCCAGGCTGCGGCCACCGCGGCCACCGCGGCCACTCAAGGTTGAGGATTCTTCTTCCATCTGGTGATGTCTCATGCATCATGTTTGGCGTTTGTTTTGTCTTTCTTTACGTTTTTCTCACGGCTCTCAATTTTTTTTCTTTCTATATTTTTTGGCATGCTGGAAGGTCGGTTTTCAGTACAGATCGCTACGGAAAGGAATCAAGGTGTGATAAAGTATGTCTGCTGGCTGGCAGGGTAGGTTGATGACTTGGGAGAATCATGGCGTTCAGTCTAAATTCAATTTCGGGAACAAATGGCGGGGTGTTCTTGCTGTGCTTTGTGGCGTTTTTTTTTTTTTCATTTAATCACACTTTTTTTTTTTCGATTCTTCTCTCTCGGAAATTATACCCTGGTCTTCTGATGACAATGCTGTCTCTGTCTGTCTCTTATTCCTATTAATTACTTTCTCCTCTCTCTTCGCATTATTGTTTTTTTTCTGACTAGCCTTCTTTCAAAATCGGATGCGTCCTCTCGCTGCCTGGCTAGTAAGCTTAGCTTGACTTGATTTTGTCTGCGACATGCGATTCTAAATTTGGTCGATTAAGATTTACAGCACATCTTCTCCACCGATCCACTGAAACTAGGTCTCTCCGCCACAGTTCAGTTCAGTTCAGTTCCTTTTCTGCATCCCCGTTTCAGACGGAAACTGTGACCGTCGGGGACTCGGGGCTAAGTAAGAAGTGACACGACACCCTCTCGAAACGGCCCGCAACAGAAGATAACTGTAATTGTTGCGATCATCGACTGGAAGTTATCTAAATATTCCTTTTCTTTCTATTATTCTATTTATAGCTTTTTTTTTAAAAAAAAGCGGCTGCCTATTCTGTGACATTACACCTTGGCATAGCCATGGGTGTGGGAATGGGGGGTATCGATATCTGTCTGAAACTGTTTGTGTTTGTTCTTCCTACATGTAGGGGTGTTCCCTGTTGATATTATGTCAGTTCCGATTTGCAGATCCAAGGACCCAAGTATGTGCATGCTGGACTGAGATCTCTCATTCAACTAGTTAGTTAGTTAGTTAGTTCTATTCAAATTGTGCAATTGCTCAATTGGTTAGGGATAATAATACAGTAAATAGTTCGTCTTATCTTGTCGTGCCGTGCAGTTGAACTACCTAGTCTGTGCCATCCATCCATCCCATCCATCCCCCAGTCAAGTCAGTCAAATCGGCTGTTAGTCAGGCAGCTGAGCTTGCTTCCTTCGACTCGGTTGGAAAAGAATCGAACGCAAGTGATGCGATCTGATCTATCCACTTTCCTTAGGTACTTATCTATCTACCTATCTATCTGGATACCTGGTAGATATGTACAGTACGTAGGTATCTATGTTAGTAGGAAGGTAACCAGCAAATCACCATTCGACGGGATAATCGGAATCGAGACGCTCAATTCATTATTCATTCCCGACATACACACACACACACACACACACACACACACACACACCAATTATTCCGACCTGACCCTCTTGCTTTTTCCTCATGTGGGATTGGATATCGATTTGTTTGGGAAGAAATGGGGGTTTTGGGGTGGGGCTGGTGCTGTTCTCCCTCCCATGTTCCATATTCTTTTCCCCTTTTTTCCCCCCCTGAAGGTTCCAAGTTATTCATTTCATTTCATAGTCAAGGCTCCTTCTACGGTTCTACCCATCTAGTGCCTATAGTAATCGACTTGAGTAGTTTGAGGCTGCATAGAAAGTCTGGCTGAGAATAGCAATTGCCTTTTTTTTCTTTTCTCACCCTTGCGCAATGATCATACACGCGTACACACTATAAGTCGGGTTCTTTCTTCCCAACTTCTGTTCAGCAAAACAATCATTGCATCAGGTAGGTATATTGCTCTAATTGTAACAGACCAGTAGTAAGTACCTAGTCTGGAGGTTGTCGAAGTGGTACTTACCTAGTAGTGACTACAGTTGAGTTTGACGTAGATACCTAAGGGTACAGGTACAGGTACGGAGTACTAGCAGGGAGTAGGACTTAGGTGCATACCTAAGGTAACCTAGAATTAAGGTAGGGCTACTTACAGTGCACACCCCTGCTCTCCCTATTACTTATTTTAGGAATAATCAATGTACCCCGTACTTGCTACTTTTTAGGTACTGGACCCCCACACAGTCTAGTCAACCCGTCAACGAACGGTTCGGTTCACGGACCCAAAACGATGATCTCAACCCTAGAGGTTTCGAAACTATCAGAGAAGATAGAACCCAGTCGACTGATAGGAGTCGACCACCTTTAAACTTAAACGGTTAAACTTGTTCTGGGATCTGCTGTGATCTGCGGAATACGGAGTACTCACTACGGAGTACAGAGTAGAGTACATTACATGTTTAGATTTTAGCCTATTACTCGGATACTCCGTAGGAAGAAAAGGGTATTTCGTACAGAGTACTCTGGTGCTGCTGTTATAATTAAGTTACCTTAGGCTGGCTGTACATAGTACCTGGTTTTGGCCCCCTCTGTGGTAAGGCGGTAAGGTGGCTAAGAACTAAGAGTAGCCCTAGGCCAGGACTAGGAGATTCCTGGATTCCGGAGAAGATCCCCGCCCCCTCCCTTTCTCCCCGGTTAGAACCATACTACGGTAGATATTACTACTCCTGGTTAGCTACTCCATACTCCGTATGTACGGAGTACTCCGGCATCATTTAATTTGCTTTTTTTTTTTTAAAAAAAAAAGACGATACATGCATGATCCAATGATAACAATTACTCCGTACATCGAATGTAATCGGATTGGAAGGACCTACAGTACAAGTACAGGCTACCAAAGGTTCGCCTTCAAAGGGTCCAACTTTAATCTGAACGTAATTAATTATACTTCATCGAAGGAAGAATTGCTGAATTTCTTTTTCCATGGCAGGAATTAATTAAGGTATCATCGTTAGCATTAATAATTGATTATTTTTATCTTGCTACCTAGGTACAGTACATACCTTGTGGTAGAGTATATCTAGCATGATGCATTGATGACTTCATATGTCTTGGATGATATCCACCTACGCAATCCATCCATGTCTTAGTTAATAGTTAATGCCTAGGGTGTGCCCGGCATACCCCTGGTGGCGGTACCATGGACCAAGAGTGGAGATGACTAAGTCAGATGCCTGATACTATTATTTTTCAGCCTCAGGACTGAATCCACGTGAACAACAGAGTACCTACAAGGTACCTGGGTAGGTACTGCTGCGACATCACATGATCACCACACACACACCCACCTACTTATCACTATCTCCCTAGGTAGGTACCACAACGTCAACACTCAAACTGTCGATTGACAGCTTGCCACAGCAGTCTGCAGCTGCAGCTGACATTCATGTTGTGCCACCACACCCACCCACCTGAGGCGGTGCAAAATAGGAAGATTCCCTCCACAAGGAAATCGGGATTCGTCAGCTGAGGTCTCTGGATACCTATCGATAGGACAATCTACCTAACTATTGTAGCAGCAGGCAGGCGTCTGTCCTAGGCAGCAAAAATAATGAATATGGCTGCCTGGTGATGACGTGGAAGTTGGTGAACAGGTAGCGTTGGTATGTCGCCAGGATGGTTGAAGAGGCAAATGCTTCTCCATTGCGAAATAAATGTCTGTCTAATACTCCATAATGGGGGATAAGCTGCATGCAGAGACAAATACAGAGACATCCATATGTCTGTCTCTGAGTGGTCTTGTTTTTTGTTGGTTGAGAAAAAAGAGAGCATTAAAAGCTTGAACTCAAATAAGGAACATGGTTTCTCCAGCATGCATTTTGGATATCTTACATATATCAAAGGCAATTTACTCACCAGATAAATGCTGCCTGAGGCCAGCATTTAATGCTTGGGTATAGCCAAGCAAACCCAAGGTCCTGCTTTGTTGATGATGAGCTAATAATCTCTGAGCCGCATCTTTCATGAACTGACCGTAGACTTGCTTCATAATAAGATCCAGATAAACAGCATGAAATAGGCTTTCTTATCGTCAGAAATTTGGGAATGTGGAACAGATGAGAGCAATTTGATATATATTGATATATAGATTGAAGATAAGATTTTTTGGGTGCAATCCATGACGACATAAATTGCATAACTCATAAAAGGTTCTACATACTGAACAGTATATAATTGACGGGATGGAAATGGAATGTATGCCTATACTGATTAGAGCAACGTGGAAAAAAGCCACCTAACCTCCTTAGGCAAATACCTCCGTGTGGGTTTCCATTCTCGAGCCAATCATCTGGCACGAACCATGAACTTAATTAGCAATTAGCATTAGCGCAATTGCAACTCTACCGGTCACTTTGACGTCCACTGTAGTTTAACTACACTCGATATCTACTTAATACCTGGTAGTCCATAATCCATACTCTCAACAGGGTTGATTCTGTTTATGGCGTTTTTTTTAAAAAAAAGAAATTCTTTGTAATGAATTAATCTATCCTCCATGTCTTGTTCTTGTCTTTGAGATGTTGTGTTGATACCTATTGTTTGTCTTGTCATCTCGATTATTGGTGGCAGATGTGGTGAATCTGGTCGCGTAAGTCTTCTGTTCGAAAGCTACGCGACAGCGACAGCGCCTTTTTTTCGTTTGTCTGTCTCTAGAAGAAAGTCAAAAAGGGGGGAAAAAAGAAGGAAAGAAAAGAAAGAAATTCTGTCCTTTCTGGAATTCTTGTCGGTCAATTTCAGCTCTTTTCATGGAAGTTTCCTTCAATCTCCTTCCGTTTCAACGGTTGTCCCTTGGGTGTAGACCTCGTGCACTGAGACTGAGGTGAATGCACACATTTCACACAAAGTCTGATAACGTTCAGATAAGCGTCACGTTGTCTTCTCCCTTTCTTCTTGCAGATTGATTCTTTATTCTTTCCTTCTTTCTTCTTCTTACACAAACGATCATCCTTCATGTATCCACCCGCAGACACTGATGAGACCATGGCACCACCAGCCATGTGGAGTCCGGAAAAGGCCATGTCTGACGACGTCTCCTCTCCATACGTCGCGACTCATGAATATTCTACAAACATCCAAATAGCGCGGTTGAACAGGGTGGCTCCACCTCTGGCGCTCTTTGAGCAGGACAGCAGCCACTTCGACACCATGCCGCCCACTTCTCATGACTTCGAATACGGCGAGTTCGTCCAGAACGGATTCTTCCAGTCCGTCAATCCGGAGTGGTTCGTCTACAAGGCCCAGCAAGAGGACTGGGTGTACGAAATGCGCAGAGACGCCCAGAAGGTGCTCCCGTTCCTCTACCTGGGGCCCTCGTCCTGCGTCAAGGATCGTGCCTTTCTCCAGAGGGAAGGCATTACCCTCCTCCTGGCTGTCAGGAGCAAGCAATCGGCCATGGCGCGCCTCGTCTCGGGAGAGAAGGTCGCCGCGGAACTGGGCATCGAAGCTGACTCGATCGACGTGCTGAACAATCAAGAGCTCATCGCCGAATACCCTCGCGCCATCCGTCGTATCAACGACCACATATCCAGTCCAACCGCCCCCTCCTTACAATCTCCTACAGCTACGTCTACGTCTACGTCTCCTCGCAAGGTCCTGGTCTTCTGCGAGTCCGGCAACGAACGTTCCGCCAGCGTCGTGATCGCCTACCTCATGGTGATGCTGAACCTGAGCATGCACGACGCCTTATGGACGGTCCAACGCCGACGCTTCTGCGTCTGCATCGAGGAGCCAATGAGGCATCTCCTCCACTCCTTCGAGTCCATCCTGATGGCGAAACGGGATGTCACCAAGGCAAGGCGCAGCCTGCCACCCGGGGATATCTCCCGTCCTCTGGGCCAGAGCCTCGCGAAGAAGCGGAGCTTGGACGAGAGGAACGAGACAGAAGTGACGATGGGTGGTGGTGGCACCGTGGATATGGATATGGATGTGGATGAGAGTGTCGTGCCTAGCAAAACCCAGCCTGCTCCCTTTCGGGACAGGTGATGTTGCACCATTCAATCTGAGTTTTCATTATGGAAAATTGCTGGCTCGGAGTTCGTTGGAAATACCCGTTTGTTTTGCTATGATGATGGAGTTGACAGCATTAAGCGCGTAATTATTGAGAGAGCTTTCTTTCTACTTTACTAGCATATCATGGAATTACAACCTGATTCTATATCTTCCTAAGAAAACAAAGAAAAGTAAATCCAAGGTGAGACCCAGGTACAGCATATCTGATGACGTCCGTGATTTCTGCTTTGTCAATATCAGGGCTTGTAGGAAAGACCCGTCTGTTTCTTTGCCCTCACACCATCAGTCGCGGATCCCGCTGTGGTGTAGATCAGGACGCGTCCATCTATCACGACTCCCCGCCAATACAGAAGAAGCAATCATTCATTCACTGTCGCATCCCCCTTCACCACCTAGCCACATTCACTCTTGGGATGCCTTACCTTAAATATGTCAAAGCTTGGCCCCGACACGTCTTCTCCCATCGCAACCTCCAGCTACGTCACGTCCATACGAGTCTCCACCATGAGGCTCAGGGAATCTGTTCGACCACCTCAACGATACGATGCTGAGTTCGTCTACCAACCAACGACGCGTCGGGGGCCGCGATCTTCCTCAGCTCGGAACTATGTTGAGTACAATCCGAACCTGCCGCCTGCGGCATTTCCCACCCTGGACAAGCCTCGTCCTGTGATCAACAGTCAGAGCCAGCAAAGTCAAGGCAGGAAAACAGATTGGGATGGCGACGTTGACATGGAGGATGACAATGACAATGATGAACTACGGCACATCTCAATCCATGACATCGACAACTATGCTGCCAGCAACGGACCCCAAAACCCAATATATGCCAGAAATATGGCTAAACTGGATCAAATCAGCAGAGAATCGTCTCAGGACAGTGACATGAGTGAAAGTCAAGGTGATGGGGATTCAAACCAGGATGACAACCAGAACAGCATTGAAGTGCGTGCAGTCTGCAGCGTGGTATCTTGATGAAGCGTCGAGGCTAACGTCAGTGATTTTAGGAACCGTTGCCGCCGGATCCTGAGTGGAAAGATCTGTCTCCGAACCTCCAAACTGAGATTGTTCAAAACCTCTTGTCTTCTCACAGCTGGTCAAAGACTCTGTCATTACTCGATGTCACACGCGAAGAAGCGGAGCTCATCCAACGACACTTCGAAAGGCGCAATGGACAAATTGAACAGGAGAATCTGTACCTACAGGAGATGCAGGCCAAGCAGCTTAGAGCTCTCATGCGTATAGACAACAGCGACTTGAAAGAGCACAGGGTCCCGAGTCAGCTAGTGTTCAGGAAGGCGTCGCGACAGTTCACGCGAATGTTGAGAGACCGTATTGGAACTGACTATCTCTTGTGTCAAGCCAAAGAGCTGTTGCTTGCAAGAAGGTTCTTGTCCAAGCGTGGACTAGATCCACAATATGCCGGAGAATGGAGTAACGATTTCGTGTACTTGCCTAAGTCGCAAAATGAAGAGCAGGAAATGTTTGAATGGAAGGACGATCAGAACGATTATTTTCACGAGGATTCAGAATCCGAGTGGGATGACGTATCAGACTTCTCGTCGAGCCCTCCCATCGTGGAAGAACAATTACTGCAGTCCAAGGCGGACTCTATCAATAACCTTGGAGGTCACAATGCTGCAAGTCTTCAAGGCAATCCGTCTTCCACTTATAGGGTACCGACAATCCCCAACTTGTACTCAAACGGAATGAGAAATCCGACAAACTATCAGACCTGTGGAATAGTCCGTTTGAGAATTGGCTCTGAACAAGCTGCCCGAGTTCGTGATCTAGAACAGCAGCAGCAGCAAGAATGCACAGGCCAGTCGAATCACTACATCACAAAAACCGACGTTCGGCCATTCAGACTGTGGAACACGCTCGAGTCCGACGGCGAACACGCACGTGCAGAAATTCCCAGGAACGATAAAATACCTGCTGCTGGCAACTCTGAGTTACCTGTTCGTAGGATCATGGGCGGCCAATGGTCGTATGAGTCTCTTGAACCAAAACCCTGGTCGATGCCTACCTCGTCTATGAGGTATGAGAAACTCGAGCAGGCTAGAATGGAAGCCCAAACGAAACAAGCTGAAGCAAACACAGCTTCTGTTGCCGCGACCACAGAACACATAGAGAATGCTATCATGTCCCAGCCAGAAGATTGTCATGGCGGCAATTCTTCAAAAGGAATTCAGTCGTCTTCGCAGCAGGAGAATGGAGGAACGTCCTCTGTAGCAGAGATGCTTCCGAGTTCTGATACGTGTATCCCCGAGAGCTCTATTAATCCAGTGACACCCCTCGATGTGAACGAAGTGCAAACTAATTCGGCTTTTCCGGGTACAGACACTGACTTGGAGTCGCATTCAATGTCCATACGTAATATCTCGGTCCAGGATTCAGAGCATAGACTGCAACCCGCGCCAATTGCACCGCCTGCAGAAGAAGGGAAACAGAAACTGGAATATTCGCTCCCAGCATTCGTTCAACCATCTGAAAGTGAGACAGTTGGAAATTTGGTGGTTGACGAACAGCAAGACGAAGAACGGAAATCTCAGACCCCCGCCGTCGACGGCCATTCAGCAGAGGAGAAAACGAACGGCGAGGATGCAGGGCCTGAACTTAAGGAGGATACTAATGTTGAAGAGCCCCTGCACAGAGAGAAAACGTCTCCTGGTCAAGCGGAAGCTCAGCCAACTTCGCTTGTCCTAGATCATGCGAACGAAGAAGAGGAACAAGACACTGTCATGCATGTATGCTCACCCTCTTTGACTGCTCCAAAACTCTCTGATGGAGGTAATACTATTCATATGGAAGACATTCAGCTGCAGAATTCTATGCCCGGTGATGAATGTGATGCGTCCCACTCATCCAGCGACAGCGAGACCGTGCAGGAAGAATCTCCAGTGCCAAAGTTCGACTCCGTGGAGCCGAACGATGAAGATTCCGACATCTCGAAGACCACGAAGACCAAGAGCAACATAACTCTGACAAAACCTAAGGCACCCTCAAAAAAGACCGCGGCTATTAATGAACGAAGACGGAGTGTGAGATTGAATGGACCGCCGAAGAAACAAACTCTAAGAAAACGAAAATAATAGACTTCATTTAGTCACGAGTGACCAGCTGAAGTCAACAATTTCATTTTCCCGGCAACAGCGCCTGTCCTGTCTGCGAAAAGATTGATCAATGCCCTCGGGCCTTGTTTGGCTCCTTCCCTTTCAGTCATTCCACTTGTCTTCAAATGCTCCTTCTGTACTGGGACAGTGCATACATGCACCACGTGTTGCAACAGGATCGAGAACTATGTATTGCGTAATTTTTGTCGGCAGAGGACAAGCAAGGAGACGAGGCCCATGGTACCAGTCCAGCGGTGATGATCTTATGTATGTAACTCTACAACCTCCCAAGGTCAACCGTTTGTCAGCTTTTGTAGCAAGATCAGCACTGTAAAGAAAGTTTTAAGAAAAAAGGAAAAAAGAAAACTTTAAATATTCACTTTGTCATCCAAAATCTGTTGTTTTGATCATCTGCTTCAACTCCTAGGCACTGTTGGCTATTTTTTTCCTACCAGGTAACGTAATCGGACACCGAGCTGCCACGGACACCGAGCTGCCACGGACACCGAGCTGCCACGGACACCGAGCTGCCA
>NW_027192390.1:504078-554264 GCF_041956645.1 Rasamsonia byssochlamydoides | reverse complement strand
GGGGGGGGGAAGATATTTACTTCGATTTTTAACGTCTACATGTCTACTACGATTGGAAGATGGAAACCATGCACAGAAATCAACATCGACAAACTATTTATTCAATTGTTTGTTCGTGTCTGTTTGTCTATTCCAAAGCCGTAATTCTACCTTATATCCCATCCCATGAATCCAATATCTGGACGTCTCCAGTATATGTATGTAAGGATGTATAGAGTATAATGGATGGATATAAGTCCTAGGGGAAAACCCTTTTGCAGTGATTGATCTGCATGCAGAAGGGGAAAAACCCTAGGAGACCTTGGTTGGGTGGGTATATGATCTACCTAGATACATGGTGTATATGATGGTGGTGCCTATAGGGTCTTAGGCAATCCATCTGCAAATATATATAGTCTTTGGGGTGTATATATGCGTACCCCCGGACATGCAACACGAGTATGTTGTTGGTTGCGTGTCAGCCCCGTATATTCTTTATATCCCTGGCATGCAACACGGGTACATGCCAGTCCGTATATTCCCATGCAACACGAGTGCATGCTAAAATCCCGTATATTCTTTATATCCCGACATGCAATCACGAGTACATGTCAAGTTCCAGCCCCTTTTGAAAAATATCCCCGACAATGCGATCACGAGCGCATGTCAATCCCCGTATATCCTTATATGTATCACTGGCATGCAACACGAGTACATGCCAGTTCTGTATATTCCATGGGGTATGGACGATATGCAACACGTGCATGTCAATCCTATCCCAGCCCGCTTCAGAATTGGACAGCTCCAATGAGCCTCTCTGGTGTATACGCACCCGAACGGTTGATGTGGTTGCCAGGGCTGCTGATGGTGATGGTGGTGATTTTCTGTCATGGGATGAGGTCCCTCACTCAGCCTTCATCAGCTGCAGCTCGTCGATCTCTAAGTTCTCTAAGCCCGTCGGCGAGCGAATTCCTCAGATTCTTCCACATGACAGTCTTCAGCAGTGGCGTTTCGGGCTTGTATTTATTGTGAAGGGGTACCTTGGCAGCTACGAGATGCTGCGGTACCCGCGGACGGTGTGGACACTTCGCATCCACTGGGATGCGTGTCGGTGTGATGTTGCTGGTCCGGTCGACAGCAGCCGGCCATTGTTCGACTCTCGGCATCCCAGCCGGTCGGAGGTGGAAAGTGTGACAAACACCTTCCGCCTGGTCGAGAATCTCGTCTTCATCCACCGTCGGATCGTTGACAGCTTCCAGGTACTGGATGGCGACGACTTCGCTGTGTCGCTTCTTGCGTTGCCGTCGCTTGTACTCATCTCGTTTGGCCGAGATCCTGGCAAGTGCGTTTTCGATGTCTCGCACTTGCCACTGAGTAAGGGAGGTCTTGTACCATGGAAGCCGTCGCCGCAGGTGGATGAATTGCGGTTCAGTAACGTTGTCTGATGGGGAAGAGATCTATACAATGAAGGTCAGCACTAGATCGATAGTGGGAAGGTAACGGATTGGCTTCTTACCTGTAGGGCCGCCATCAGACGGACGAGTTCCTCCAGACGGTCGTCCCTTGGTGAGAAATACAAGGGTATGACCGTCTGTGCTGTGAACGCCACAAATGCCGTCTCTGGAGCATACAGCGGCTTCTCTGCAGGATACGCGGGAAAAGCATACGCAGGGAATGCATCCGATTTTGCATGCACGGCAGGCTGATAAACACGTCAGCATCGAAGAATAGACAGGTAGACACAAAAGTACTGCGAGGACTTACCGTCACCTGGTCAATGACCATAGGCTCATGGTCGATGACCACTGGTTCAACGCACCCATGGTGATCCTCCACAGGCTGGTCTGAAGGGAAAGATTGCACATGTGCAGTCTGATCTGTGGTTAGAATAGTAGATGAAAATATGAAAATATTATACGCTAGACATACTGCTATCACCATGGGTGCTCCTAGGAAGTCGGCCCACTGGCGGTTCTCCCAAGGATATGACTCGTGGGAGAAGATGAGAGCTTGACAAGAGCTCTGATGGATTCCCACTATGTCTGCGGCATCCGCCAGGGATGCATCTTCCATAACGATATCACCGTCCTTGGTCGCATCTTGGGCGATGCGAGTTGCGTTTACCAGGACGGGGAAGGGCTGATAGAACCGTTAGCATGTTGTATATTCAACACCGGATACCTCGACTGTACTTACTTCACGAAGCCCCTTACATTGCCTTTTTTCCCGGCGACCACTCCGAATTTGTGAACGTCCCTTTTTGTGGATGGTAGGGCGAGTGGGCTTGATGTTGGCAGTTGCTTTGACTCGCCTGGGATTCGTTCGACAAGGCTAGTCAAGACGTTAGAATGAACTCATAAATGACTGGCTGGATGATGAAGAGAATGCGAGAACATACCGCCGGTACATTGCGTGACCGCCAATAGTTCTTCCCGGTCGACCGCTGATATCTCAAGCCTCTCGACAGATATATATGCAGCTCGAGGGTGAGATCAATGACTTTGAGCGCCATGGTTTTGACGCTTTTGCTCACCTAAATGAAAATCGAATCCGGGGCGATGTTTTTGATGTTTCCCCCCGAGCTTTGGCTTCCGGGGGTAGGTTGAGGGTAGCTTCAAAAGTTTCTAGAGGCTAGAGGTTTTGTTTTGAGGTGGAGCTTGAGGTCGATCTGTTTTTACTCGAGAGTTTCTGCCCCAGTGGAAGAGTGCTTCTTTTGAAGTCCTTTTTGGACGATTGAGGCTTTGTATGAGGGAGATTTTTGGAAGATGCACCTTTTTGGAGGATTCAGGGTTTGTCCCTTTTTTTGAGGAAGGTTCTTTGAACGTGATTTATCATGAAGCTTTTGAAGTGGAGGTCTCTGGAGTGTTATTCGACGCGATCCTGTGCAAGCAGCAGAAGTAGATATAAAAGTGGTCTTCATGGAGTGGCTTTCATGAGATGATGATAGTTGTAGAAAAGAAGAAAAGAACGCAGTGGCGAGAACGACGGGGCTATTTATGGCTACCTTTACAGAACCAGAAAATCAACCAGGGACAATAGGTAGAAGAGTCATATTCCATCGAAAAATAGAACTGCTCTCGTCACTGCCTAGATCAACCCGTGGAACCAGCTTCCCCCGGGTTGTCCCCAGCTGGGGCCCCGCGAAACTGAGTGAATGCCTAGGAGTCAGGAAAGAATATCATACTATTGATATGAGCAGTCAATTGACGTATGATATTCCAGGTAGTGGACTGCGGAATAAGTCGGCACAGGTGAGGTAGGCGGCCCTCTTCCCTGACAACTGTGAATATAAAATATCAAATATCTTGAAAAGACAGAATCCCACGCCTGCACAGAACTCGAATTGAGTCACTGGAAAGAGGGACCCGCGGTTCTGCTGGAAGAATAGTATGGACTGCAAAAAAGAATCGGGATATCGTCCTGAAATCCAGTTCGTGATTCACGTGAAGAGCCCAGAATCTCACAGCTCTGAAGAGGCGGAAGCCGATGCCTGAAGTCATTGGAAACCTTCCTTCCCTCCTTTACCTTCAAGGCGTTCGCTTCAGTCAGTTGATGTGGAAGCCTGAGCTCGTCGTCTCGTCTGCCTGCCAATAGCCAGCAGATGCGCTCGAGATGGTATGCGCCGGTGCAGCCATCTTTTTTTTTTCCCAGTCTGATTATCTCCTTAAACTCGGTCACGACTTGCTATCACCATCTTCAGACACAGTCCGTTGTTTCTTGGACGTTTGTGACCCTTCCATGCTGTCTCGTTTCCTCTTTTTCTCCGGCCGGCTGTTCCATTTCCTGCGCCGCTCCTCCTTGAGCTTTAAGCGTCGTTCTACCTCGTCTGATATATCCTCGGTTTGCATTGCTACGGGGATGACGTCCTTAACATCATCATCGGCACCAGGGATTGAACGTCTAGTCCTCTGGCGCTTCTGCAAAGGATTGGCGGTTTCCGGCGCCTCCGAATCCTCTTCCGTCCAAGTTCGTTTCTGACCCGGCCATAGCTTCTGTGGTAGGGAACCTGGAGTCTCTCCTGAGCTTGTAGTGGAGGGCGACGGTCTTCCGTTGCCATTTTGCGCGTTCAAGGGCTCCGACTCGCCTGTCGCGGATTCTTTGCCCGCGCTTCGAATTGGACCTTTTCGTGATTTCATAGCCTTTATTTTCCGTCTAGGTTGCTCGCGTACATCTTTCTCGCCGCCATCCGGTTGAATGCTCTGGTTACCGCTTAGAGCGATCTGTGGATTCAAGAATTAGCAAGTCAGATTCACAGACGTTATGGTGCCTAGGAAGGGAAAGCCGTCGGATACAAATTGCTTCTTTATTACAGCAAACTGTTCAATCAACCTCTTTGCGCTGTCTATAATCGAAGATATCGTTTGCGACGCATCGTCATCCTGTCCGACACGGTCCTTCAGCGTATTGACGAGATCCAGGTGCGACGAAAGGCTGGATTCATGCTGTGACAACATCTGCGCATGGGACGTATCAGCGATTGACTTCTAGAAAAAACAGAAGAATCGTCGGCACAGGTAATCTACCTCAGACCAGGAATCCGTGTTTGCGACCTCTGCTTCATCTTGCACGTCTTCCACAGTAGCTTCCTTGTAGGTATTATTCGTCATTGGCACCATAGCTCCTGCGGTCCATAAATTTCGAAAGAAAATATTCTTGATCCTAGAATGAAAATAGAAAAAAAAGATGTTGGTAAGCTGTATGCGTCTTGCTAGAACCAGGACAGCTCCGATAACTGTACTTCGTTTGTTGGTGAAGCTTGCTCCGCGCCAAGATTGAAGCTCGTCACAGCTCCCCGCCCGCCGATTAGTGCGCCCAGGAAGTTGCCATTGGTCCACCCAGTCGTAGTAAACGTCAATCTTAGGCTTCACAAGAGAATGGGATAGTTCCAATTGTTTTATATCTACCCAACAGAGTCCCTAGTTTTCGTCCGAAAATTAAGAACTTTCCAACTTCTCAAATGACATTATCGCAATCACAGCACATCTTACTACAGCATGGCGCTTTCAGCTAAAGCACTCCGGCCCTGCCAAATGTATGCCTTCAATTCAAGATATCTGGTTGATAGCACATGATTATACAAGTATCTCTAATCCACATAGACCAAGGCACAGCCAGGCCCAAAACAAACCCAAGAATTAGTCATAACAAGTCCCGCCGTCCATCAAACGCCCTACATCTGAACATACTCTAAATAAACGAAGTGAGACCTGAGTCGTCCATCCAATCACCATGCACCAGGATCGTAATCAAACCGCATCAGCTCTTTCTCGGCATCTTCAACGTCTTTTTTCGCTTTCATCCGCATGTAGAAGATTGGGCAGTCTCTGGCTGAACAGATCACTTCACAGTGCAGACTGCCTTGACAGCGCTGGCACTGCGTCCATAGCCGCCCAAAACGGACCTCAAGCTCAGAGACCTTCTTCACGGTCTTGGTGTACAGCTCGCCCATGCGTGGGCGACAGGCCTCACAGACAGCCCCGGCCCTCTCATCCTTACCCACCAGAGGCTTTTTGCAGCCCATGCAGGTCTGTGTTTTCTTGGCAAACTTCATCAATCCACCGAGGCTGGGCGCAGCAACAGAGATAGACCGCGTGTGCTCTCCGGTGAGTAGCTGAGCTGCCTTCTTCTCGCCCAGGATCGGCTCGAAGATACGGCCAAGCGGGCCTGCGAGCTGGTTGTCAAGGTAGTACTTTGTGTCGATGGGGATATTGTTTTCCAAGACATAGATGGGATCTTCGGACCTTTCGTAATTTTTCGAACCTCCAGCACCTTTGACAATGACATACGCCACACGGTCACCCAAGGTCGGAGCCGAACCCGCATCACGCTTTCGCATGCGCTCAGCAAGTTCGACGTGGGCTTGCTTGGCTGTGTAGTCTGCCTTGGAGAGTGCCTTTGTGATCACCAGCTTCGACATATCGATCTTGTTTTGCAGAAGATCCGAGATCGTCTCTTTGACATACCTGCGAAGAGCAGTTAGCTATGTGCATGATTGAACCAACCGACAAGGGCTTCTTACTCCTGTGCACCATCGATATCTCTATCGATCAGGATTTTGTGCAAGACCGTCTCGATAACGGTCTGAACGAGCCGGCAGTTGTCTCGTCGAACAGTCTCAATGCCCTTGCTGTCCATCTTGTCGTGTTTCTTGGTGTTCGTCCAGTAAAGTCCTGCGTACCGCTTCTTGTTGATGAGCAGGTACGGAAAGTACACCTTCTCGAATTCCAGCTTTATAGGCTTGGGAAACTTCGACGAGACGTAGTCAGCGGCCTCTTGTCCAAGTTTCATCGCTTCTTCGAGCGTTTTGACCCCAAACTTGACCATGACCGAGTCGGTATCACCATATATGACCTGAGCATCGTGAGAATAACCATTCGCAATGGTATATCTCGCCTCAACCTCAGCTTTAGTCTTCTCGATCATCTGACGACCATAACTGGTGGTGCTACTTGCGATAGCCAAGCAAGGAAGTTTTCCAACCGTTGCGCCCGTAATACCATACACACTGTTCGCGCTGACCTTGAGCGCAAGCTGCCGTCCATTCAAGACGGCCTTCTTGAATGGATCAGTTTCACTGGCCAGTTCTTTCTTGGCGCGCTTTCGGGCGCTCAGAAGCTCTTCAAGAATCTGTGATAACAGGCCCTTTCGAATCTTAGGAGTGCAGAACATGTCACCGTTGGGCGTGACGATATAGTCTTCATCCTTTTTGAAACCAAACTTTTCAACCGCAGTCTTGTTCAGCAAAGTCGTGTAGCAAAGGTTATGGGCTTGGATAATGGATGGATACAGAGACGCAAAGTCGAGAGTGGCGATCGGCACATCATAGTAGCCCCGGATGGGTTCGATGACTGTGGCACCTTCGTACTCTTGCTCGTCCTGTTTGTTCATATTCGGTATGACCAGTTGCTGCTCACGAGCTTTGCGGAAGAGTTGACTAATAAACTTGACTTGTTGGCCACGAGCCAGAAGGTAGTTGAAGGGCACACCCGTGACTCTCGCCATCTCAGTGTAATTGACCAGACACATCAACTTGTCCATCAGTCTTTGCGGGAGATATGCGTCTTTAAGACAATATATAGCCAACCGCCTCCTTGAGTCAGGAGTACCGTTGTACAACTCCGTGATCATGGTGTGGTGAACGTCTTCCTTCTGCTCACCTAAGAATTCGGCACATACAGAATTCAGGGTGTAGCTTCGCAGATGATAATCTCGCTGGACCAGTTGAAGAAGATCGAGCTGAATCCTACCATTGGTGTTGGTTGCCTTGGTGTCGCGATTTCCCATTTGCTTACTGGAGAAGCTTGTATCCTTGGCCACTGACTGAACGTTCTTCAGTCTCGACCAATACGGGAAACCCGTGCATTTTAGGTGTTTCGCTCGGTCGAGCAGGTATGGAAAGTCGAAATTGGCTATGTTATAGCCGATGATAACATCAGGGTCGACCTTTTCAAGAAAATCTCTCCACGCCATAAGCATTTTCCCTTCATCGCTGAACTCGAGGATTTGGGTGTTGACAATCAAACTGCATCCGTCCAAGACAAAGACGTTCCGGATGAACGGTTGGGATTCTCCATAGCGAGTAACAACGTTCCCGATCTGGATAACAGGGTCGTGGTTGGGCTCTGGAAAGATACCTTTGCGGCCCGCACACTCAATATCGAAAGACAAAATTCGAAGCGGTGCCATCTTTGCCCACTCTCCATCGTGTGGATGGGCGATAAGATCACGATAATCGATGGACGCTTCGATCTGGCAGTTGGATTGCCTTTCCTTCACAGGGAGAAGACGATATTTGCCCGCTTCAGCTTCTACCCAAGACATTCCGGAAATCTAGGAGAGCACGTCAACATCCCTGTTTTGCCGAGGCACGTGAAATAAAGAGACAAACTTACCCCGGTATCGATCATGAATCTCAAGACATATTGGATGTTATCAAAGGTATCAATACCCTCGTAAGTGGACTTCCACATGCCCTTGTAATTGATACTTTGGATGTTCTTCTCGAATGTAGCCCGTACTTTGCTGATATGTTTGGGCTCTGTCACGGTAATCTTGAGATAATAGCTCTTTTGGTTCCCCTGGAATCCGTACAGGTTTTCTCTCATGACTATCTGGACAGATTGGATTACTGGCTGAAATTGGGCCAACTTGCTCTCCAGAAATACCCGGAAGGGCTCGCAGTCATCTTTGGTGAAGTTCACGGGGGCGGCAATATATAGATAATGCTGAAACCCTGTGACATGAAGGAGGACCGAATGTCCTTTCTTGAAGCACTGTTAGCAGAGACACCGAACGATAAAAACTAACAGCACATACCTCTGTGACGCCAAAAAGCCTGACAGTGGTTTTGCCGCCTTGAAGGGTTCCCTCCTCAGCATCGATCTGTTGAAAGCAGATATTATCTCTCGTCTCGTTAAAATCTTCCAGCGGCGGCCGTTCCCATTGCTGATCCTTCTCGGAATTCTTCTCTTTCAACCCGCTTATGTCCTGGGTCAATTTCTCCAGGACCTCTTCAAACTGACTTTTCTGTTGCGGCTGACTAGAGCCGAAGGCCTTGGCTCCGCCGCTCCGTGGAGGTATACGCAGGTTGACAGCCGGTTCATCTGGATCAAGCTTTCTTTTCTTGGGCGTGTTATTCGGCAGCACATTTCCGGAGGTCATGGTGGCATCCGTCAGGATGCGCTTCTGGGGCTTCACGAAGGTTTCCGACATTGTGGCGGTTCATCGAAGCCCCAGGATGGGGTGATGAGAAATCCTGAAAACGACCGTAGGGCGCAGCCTGACCCAAGTAGAGATGTTGTCGTAGATGAGATCTCTACTTAGGTAGGTAGTCGCGCCATTTCCTAGTTTGCTAGTTGGAGCGTGTCTCGTCGCGCCTGGACGTGACGACACTTTACGCGTGATCAATCACGTGACACAGATTAATCAGCAGGCTTATCGACCAATCATTGTTTCCCAGGCAGTCTGCGATGTCATCGCCAACATCCACCAACCACAACCCCCGGATTGCGGAGGCATCGCGATCAATCCGGAGCAAGGATCATTTCATTGCCTCCGTTCCGTGCCTCCATCTCCGTGTTCCTTATATAGAGATCTTCAACTTGTACATATACAAGTGCTGGACTTGTCTTCTTTATTGTTCTGCGCAATTCTTTGTAAATACGTACCGAGATACGATTGGCAGAATCAGTCCGAGGCAACTACAAAATGGGATGGCGGCCGTAGGCCCCTGATTCGAACTGGACTGCCACCTTACGATGCTTTTCACAAGAATTTGCTCTGATGCGCCCGTAGAGGACGTATTCAATGGCGACATTCAAGCGCGAGACGGGGGCAACGAGGTCCCGACGGACACACACGAAGAGCAGGCTGGGATGCATCCAGTGCAAGAAAAGGAGAATCAAGGTGTGTGGTTCTGATGCATTGTTTCTTTTTAGCTCCTTTTTGACGTCCTTTGAAGTGCGATGAGAAAGCTCCCAGCTGCAACAACTGCCTCAGACACAACATAGACTGCATCTACTCGGTGTCTCCTGTCAAAAGCAGATTGCTAGCCCAAATCGCCGCGACTGAGCTGGGGCCCTCTGATCCTCACGTCAGACCAACAAATAACTCTGAAAGTGAGCTCTCCAGTCGTACACCATCTTCGGTGTCTCTTTCACCTGAATCGGATCCACTTTATATTCTTGATCCGTCGGCGTATCAGCGCGATGGACGTCTTGCATCTGATCTCCATCTGCATGACTTGGAGTTGATGCATCACTACTCAACCGTCAGCTACAAGACTATTTCCGAGTCGGAGAACTTCGCCGCCCCTTTTCAGACGGTGGTGCCGAAGATAGCAGTCACCCACCCCTTCCTCATGCACGGCATCCTGGCTCTGTCGGCTCTCCATCTAATCCAGTTGAATAGAGGTAGCGATCGATGCAAAGACTATGTGGAGCTCGCTACGAGCCATCAGTCACTCGCACTGGCGTTGTTCCGCAAAGAACTGAATAATATCAATCCCTCGAATTGTCAAGCTATGTTCGCGTTCTCCAGCATTGCTACTGTTCTAGCATTTGCATTCGCTCAGTCGACTGGGGTGCAATCCTTACCTCCAATTGATGAGATGGTTCAGATCTTCAATTTATGCCGCGGAATCCACGGCATTCTTGAGACTGCCCGGGAATGGATCAAGGGAAGCTGGGTTTCGAGCCTCCTAGCCTTCGGGTGGTCGACTAAACCCGGTTGTCTTCCTCAGGAAGTGTGCGATAAAATCGCTTCGATATTCAAACTCAATGCGGACTTGGAGAGAACAGGCTTCTCTGTTGAGGAGCAGGCTGCATGCGAGCATGC
This sequence comes from Rasamsonia byssochlamydoides, assembly GCF_041956645.1. NCBI lineage: Eukaryota > Fungi > Ascomycota > Eurotiomycetes > Eurotiales > Trichocomaceae > Rasamsonia > Rasamsonia byssochlamydoides. The sequence continues at coordinate 543,950 of NW_027192390.1, read as the reverse complement.
CATCTCTGAGTTATCCGTCTCGTTCGAGAAGATCTATTCCGGCCTCGACTCCGTGACGGTTTTCAGGTGGCCTGTGGTACTGAAGCCGTTGTATATCTCCCTCTTAAGAGATCGGAGACCGATGGCCATTGTCGTTTTGGCACATTACTGTATCCTCTTGCATACGCTCGACAATCGGTGGTGGCTGAAAGGCTGGACTCACCAGTTACTCCATTCAATCTATAGTCTACTGGACTCGTCGTGGAGAGAGTTTATTCGATGGCCCATAGAAGCGATTGGCTTATTCCATCCGATGTAAATTACCACTGGTCATATTAAAAGATGTCATATCTGACTCTCATCCTTGAGTCGACTGCTGCGGACTGCATAGCGGTGATGTTTATAAGGCATGTATTCTACGTATATCTTTTGAGAAAAATAAATAGACAGGTAAAAATAGATCAACAGGTATGCTGGTCGCGAGGTCTTGTCTATAGACTGCCACATTGCAGTGTGGAGCCTAGTTGCTGCCTGAGGCCAAGTATTTGCTGTACTCCGTATAGTTACAGCTTAATTTTCACCCGCTGATTCATCTACCCCACACACTGACTTATCACTCGTTGCTTCGGGCAGAACAAGGCAGCTGAAGGGTCAGAACAGGACATCCGATGTGTTGTCACGTCGGAAGGCCATCTGTTCTTTCCTCTGGTTGCTGCCTTGGTGAATAAATAAGGACACATGTTCAATTGAGACCTGACACTGCCTGCATACGCCCTTTCGACAACAATTCGCAGTACGTAGAACCTGATGGAAGCCCGGCTGCACCAGGTCCGTTCGCCAAATTGAACTATGTTTTGTTTGGGTACCAATTTCACGCGAGCGGGACACTGCAGCAGATTGATCTGGTTGATCTGCCTTCTGATTGTGTGATGTGAAGTGGAGGCAGTACAGAGTCTTCTGCCTCGCATGCAATCAGGAGCAGGCAGGTTGGTGCGAATTGAGCTAGCAGCCCTGATGGCCAAACTCAGGAATTGCAAAAGAAGCTGCCCCTTGATACGTGCCTACGCTTCTCATTCTCTCTTGTCGCGACACCGGTCGTAAGCAAATGCAGAGTGCTGCCTATACTAAGGGTGGTGATGTACGCAACTTGCGAGAATCGACCGCCTCACAGATTGCCGGGACAATAACTCGCCAATATGTCAATGTTCCGATCTGCTGCAGAGATCTCATCCTCAGATCCTGAATCAAGCTCAGACGAGAGTGACAATGTGGAAGTGGATGCCTCCGACCAACACAGCGATTATGGAGCGTACGACATCGAGCATAAAGAATGGTTCGATGACCTTGACCAGTCGGTGGACGATCAGGAAGCTCCCACTGGAAATGCCCAGCCTGGGAGCACACAAGATCTGGGAGAGGCTCTCGACCTTGATGCCGATGGACACGCAACCGTCATGACGTCCGCCTTGCTCGAGTTCTACTGCTTCAGCCGCGCAGCAGATATCCTGAATGCGCAGCCAGGGTCACATGGACGATTCACACGCGATTCGCCAGAAGCGAAATATCTTGGCAGGAAGATGTTCGCATACAAGTCTCAGTTTCTGTCGTCCCATGGAATTATGGCTGGTGGTGTCGACAGCGACGAGTGGGGACCAACAAGGCAGTATTATCGCGACAGTCTCGACATGCTAGGCATCACGGCCCTCGACGGGATCAACCTGGGTGCATCCACCGGACAACCATCATCTCGAGGTGCCATAAAGGATGCTGCACACAAGGAGGTTGTCGCAGCAGGCAATTATCTAGAATCCAAGGGCCCGGAGGCACAGAATAAAGGGGGTTGGGACTTACAAAAGCGCATACCAGGCAACGGGAATTATAGAGGGCGTCTGGAACGCCGTGTCAATCTGATGAACCTGCTACAGCTCCGGCTAGCCACCTCGTCAGACCGTCCAGCGCCTCTGCCACTTCCATCCCCGCTTATTGACCACTCATCGAGGTATGCGATGGAATTCTCCGAGATCAAGGTGCTGGGACGAGGTTCTTTCGGACAAGTATACGAAGTGAGGAATCATGTGGACGGGCAGAACTACGCGGTGAAGAAAATCCCCTTGAGCAAAAGGAGGCTTGAGATGTTGCAGCAGGGAGGGATCCACCACATTGAACATATTATGAAGGAAATCCGAACTCTGGCGCGTCTGGAACATGCCAACGTTGTACGTTATTACAGTGCCTGGGTGGAACAAGCACATACGTTTTTGGACGAACAGCCAATGGACGAGAGGCATCCGGTACAATCTCAGGTTGAGATGCTACATGGGGACGATGCAGATGACGAACAAAGCTTTGGGATCGTGTTTGAAAAGTCCGAGGATACCGTGTCGTTTGAGGATGACTCCAGATCTGCATCCACCCAACATCGGGCATCTCGCAGCAGCCGCCTTACAAACGCGTCGAATCGGTCGAATCGGTCGAATCGATCTAAGAGGAGTTCAAACCGTAGTAACGGAGACGACGACGATGATGTCGAATCTATCCCTCGAAATTTCAGCATTCCCTCCCGTGGTCTGACTCTGACATCGACTTGGGATGAAACCGAGGGCGACATCTTCACGGATGGATTAAGCGAAGACCCATCCAGAATGCAGCTCAAGTTTCGCGGCGGCTCGCACGCTCCTGCCATTATTTTGCATATTCAAATGTCATTACATCCTCTCACCCTAAGCACCTACTTAAATCCCCAAACCAGCCACCGGAATAAAGTCGATCGCGCACCTTCACCGCGGCATTGTTTTCACCTGTTGCCGTCCTTGAAACTTCTTCTTGGAATTCTCTCTGGTGTCGAATATCTGCACTCAAAAGGCATCGTCCATCGTGATCTAAAACCCGCCAACATTTTCCTATCCGTTCAAGACGACGGACGCGACTTGTGCCCGAAATGCAAACCTGAGAACGGAAGCACTAGATGTGCTTATCTTCCTCGAATAGGCGACTTCGGCCTGGTGGCAGACATCTCAAGAGAGCATTGTGTCGAGTCCAACGTAAACGGCACAATCGTCGTCCAAGACAGTCCGAGGAAGACTCGACATGTCGGGACGGAATTCTACTGCCCGCCAATGCCGCAGGCCAGCAATTCCATGAATGCGCAGGGGCGCCATTCAGATGATAGTTATTATATCATCGATGAGAAACTCGATGTCTTTGCGTTGGGCATGATTCTGTTTGAGCTCGTCTACAGGCTAAATACTAAGATGGAGCGCCAGATGGTGTTGTTCGATCTTACGCGAGGAGGCGGGAGACATGCTGGTGCTATTCTTCCTGCTGACTTCGAAGCGAAGGTGGACTGTGGAGGCGTGGTGCTGGGAGATGGCCACTCGGTGGCCGATTCATTGTCGACGTGCATCAAAGGCATGCTCGAACCGGACTCGAGGAAGAGATGGAGGTGCGCGGATGTCCGGCGGTGTCTGGAGAGTCTGGTGTCGATGGCAGAGAAGAATAACTGATATATGATGATTAGACGAGCCAGGTCTCGTCCACTTTCAGGATCTGAGTCAGTATCTGAGATGAGGTGATTATGAGGTCGGATGTTATAGACTATCTCCCATGTATTTGTAAATCACATGACTGCATGCATTATAAACCACTTTCCAATGTTGATACCACATTTGATGACAGACAGTATGATTGTTGTGCTTCCTTTGTGCATGATGCAACACAACGAATTCATGACGGCCACGTGTACAATTACTTGTCTCTTGAACTCTACTCTAGCCATCTCATTCATCTCATTATGTTTATGGTTTATCTCCCTTTTCTGTTTCTTTTTTTCTCAGTTCAAGCAAGCATACTCTACGAACACTCCATTATTTCCGTTCTTTCAATTGGCTTACAACCGTTCTATATGTCCCATTGAACGGGTATCTCCATCCAAAACACACATGCTAACACAATGCGAAGACAATGAAGAACCGACCTTTATCTGATGAGTTTACTCAAAAGGGGATTTGAACCACTCGGCATGATCTTCTATCTCGATCAATCAATCACCCACCTATTCTACCTACTCTTGCCGTCCAACTCTCTCACACCTACCCATCCATCAAAAACTCACCAACAGCCACGCTCACCCTCACCCTCACTCACCCTCAAAAATCAACACCATGTGCCGCCACATACTATACCTCGGCAGCTGCACGCACCTGATCGACTCAACCAAGCAGCCCTGTGCAGAGGCCTGGGCAACACGCGAATACTGCCCTCTTCGGAGATGGCGCATCGAGGATGTGCGGCTGTCCCGGCTGTGCGATATCTGCCAGGCGGAGATGTATCGCCATCCTCCTTTTCCCTTGAATGTCAACCGACGAGGTGCTGAGGAGCAGCAGCAGCAGCAGCAGCCTACATACGCTAACATGTTCACCTGGCGGGTGCTGAGAGGCAGTCTGCTGGGGTTGCTAGCTGGGGGATGCATTGGCTTCGTTGTCTGGTTGTGGTGGGTGTGGTGAGTATGATGGGAAGTGGAATTGGGTATGCGCATTCTTGGTTTGTCAGGTTGTCTACGACCTGGGAAATCGAGAATGGACCGAAACTTAATCCTGTTTCAAGTTCATTGCTGACTTGGTGCATGGTGAAGTGTGTGTGACGGGCAGAGCTCAACTGCTACTTTAACTGGGTCTGAGAACCCACACACTTACTTACTTACACGATCAAATCATGAGTAGCATTATTTTCAGGGAATTAGGTAGAAAAAAAATCATATATTTACCGGAAACCTGGAATAGTGTGATATACTAAGATGGTTGACTACCTGTGTGCCAGTAGTATAGTATACTATGGACCCAGTCGAACATACACGAATTGGATATTCATTATATGAGTACAATGAAATACCTCCAGTTATTGGATAGATACGTAGATAGATAGACAGATAGATATCTGCATGGCGGATGAGATGCCGTCGTGATGCAGGTGCATGTCTGTCGGGTATTTTTCTTCCATCATAATAATCCTTCCGAGGCATCTCGTATCCCCGCGTTTGACAATCATGCTGTCCAGTACAACATACTAGTCTTCCTCCACCTTGGCTGTAGGGCACGACGTTTCTTAAATCTGCTTTATGGCCCATGTCATAGATCATAAGCAGTTTACGTAATATCTGGAAAGGTAGAGAGCAATTGCATGAATGAATGATCATGGCGCGACCATCTCGCCCCGTGACCGCTCCCTACAGCGAACCTCTCCTGCCCCAGCTCGACATCCCAAATCCCTACTACACAGAACTCCACCACAACCTCCGCGCCTACGTCAGGGACTATGTCGAATCATCCATCGCCCCCTACGCCCAGGAGTGGGAAGCTGCCGGCCAGGTTCCCGAGTCGGTGCGACTCCGCCATTGCGCGCTGGGATTCAGCATCGTCCACCCTCTGACCACGCCAGAAGACGCTGCTGGCCTGTCTCTCCCGGGAAACGTCCCCCGTGACAAGTGGGACACGTGGTGTTCTCTTATCGTCACGGACGAGCTGACACGAACTGGGTTTGTCGGGGTCGTTTGGGGCCTCGGAGGAGGTAACACCATTGCGTGCCCTCCCATTGCGCGATTCGGAACTCCTGAGCAGAGACGTTGCTGGCTACCGGGCGTAGCTAAGGGCGAACTGAGATTCTGTCTCGGGATTACGGAGCCAGATGGTGAGGATAGACCTCTTTCATCCTGATAAACAGGACAACGTACTAATACACAACTCTAGCTGGGTCGGATGTTGCGAACATCAGCACGACTGCAAAAAGAGAGGGAGACTACTACATCGTGAACGGCGCAAAGAAATGGATTACCAATGGTATCTGGGCCGACTATTGCACCGCAGCGGTGCGGACCGGGGGACCGGGACGAAATGGAATAAGCTTGCTGGTGATTCCTCTGAACGCGAAGGGAGTCACTCGCAAGCGAATATATAACTCTGGTGTTCATGCTAGCGGTGTGTCGCTCAAACAGAGGATATTACTTTCCTCATCTGACAAGGATGTGACAAGGCTCTACCTTTCTCGAATTCGACAATGTTCGCGTCCCAGTTGACCACCTGATCGGGAAAGAAAACCAGGGGTTCCAGATGATTATGTCCAGTGAGTGATCTGTCCATTTATCGTACAAGCAACCATTTTTAACGCTTTACAGACTTCAATCCCGAACGTCTGTCTCTTGCCTGCACTGCTCTTCGACTAGCTAGAGTCTGCGCCGAGGACGCTTTCAACTATGCCGTACAGCGAGAGACGTTCGGTGCACCCCTTATCACACGACAAGTAATTCAATCGAAGATCTTCAAATTTGGTCTCCTCATCGAGCCCGCGCAGTCCTTTATGGACCAGCTGGTCTACATCATCGAGTTCAGCAAAGACCGGCCCAACGATGTCCACATCGGGGGCATGACTGCGCTCCTCAAAGTGATGGCCACGAGAGCCCTGGAGAAGAGCGTCCGCGAAGCTCAGCAGATCATGGGAGGGGCAGGATATAGTAAGTCCGGCAAAGGCGCCCGGGTCGAGCAGATCAGTCGCGACGTTCGTGTCCACGTCGTGGGAGGAGGGAGCGAAGAGATCATGATGGGTCTCGCCCTGCAAGGAGAGCTCAAGGCGCTCCGAGCTCGACAGAAGGCGTTGACCAGGAATACGGCCAAACTGTGAATATACAACAACTTTTGTATATTAATTTGATCTGAAGATAGCCAGACTTGGGCATCCCCATGGTGTATCTAATCGGAGCAGGCTGGGGTTGGGTGCACTTTTACTTGGGCAATTTTTCTTTCTCATGCAGAGTAATGCTTTCCTCTAAGAGAACATTTTTTTTAATTTCAGTGAGTTCCAAAATCAGTCTTATTTTGTTGTTTCTTTCTGCTTTAATAAAGGACTTTATTATACTGCCTCAGGCTGCAAGCACATGACGCTAAGCTTCCCCGCACGTCATCGGCGGAGATCAGTTCAATCACAACATGTCTCCATCACAGGTCAGCGAGGTGCTTCTCTTTACTCCTACGTGACAATGTTATCATGATTGAAATGCGACTATCCTAGCAAATGAAATTGCTGGGACGAGATCAACCACGAAATCAACACCGCCATGGGGAGCTTGGATGAGATGTCCCGCGCCGCCACCAGCAACTCCGCCGAGACCATTGCCGTCGAGTCGCCATCGTTGCGAGCTCAATCGACCCCAGGCGAGACTTTGAAAACCTCGCTGTCAGAGCCAGCCCTGATCAACAGAGAAACCGCCGAAAGGCCGGCTGTGAACGATCCCTCCCCGGAGCAACCAGCATCAGCCACAAGAACGGGTATCCACAAGGATGACGACCTTGATCCTTCCATCCGGAGCCCTTCCTTCCCCCAACTGTCTTATAATCATCCGGTCTCATCAGATGAGCGCATCATTGAAGACGATGCGGAGGGGGACGAGGATCCCCCGATAGCCACGTCCTTCGACCGCGCCGGCTCCCCCGCGACTCCAACCCAGAAGGGCAGAACAGCGAGCTATGAAAAGGTCGGCGAAGAAGGCATCGTGCGGATGCACAAGTTCTCGCTATACGAAACCGCCACCAAATATTACATGGTTGGCATGGATATGTTGGACAAGCGGTTTCGGATCCTGAAGATCGACCGCACGTCGGAATCGGAGGACTTGAGCATCCAGGACGATGGGATCGTCTATACCAAACAGGAAATGAGCCGTCTGCTGGATACCATTGACGATGGGAACAAGAGCTCCGGGGGGTTGAAGCTGAAATGCAGCGCCTGGGGTCTTCTTGGCTTCATCCGGTTCACGGGCGCCTATTACATGCTGCTTGTCACCAAGAGATCCCAGGTAGCCATGATTGGCGGCCATTATGTCTACCAGATCGACGGCACCGAGCTGGTCTCTCTGACGACGTCGACCTCGTCCCGGCTGAAACCGGAGAAGAATCCGGAGGAGGCGCGGTATATTGGCATCTTGAACAACCTCGACCTCACACGCTCCTTTTATTTCAGCTACTCCTATGACATTACGCGGACATTGCAGCACAACATCGCTCGGGAGCGTGAACAGCTTCAAAAAGATCCGCGCAGTCTCCCCAAACACGATCATAACTCGATGTTTGTGTGGAACCATCATCTTCTAAAACCGGCTGCCGCCAATCTCAAGAACCCTTATGACTGGTGTCTTCCCATCATCCACGGTTACGTCGATCAGTCCACGTTGTCTGTTTATGGCAGACCTGTCTTCATCACCATCATCGCTCGTCGGTCGCGATTCTTCGCCGGTGCACGTTTCTTGAAACGTGGCGCCAATGATCTGGGGTATGTGGCCAACGATGTCGAAACCGAACAGATTGTATCCGAGATGACGACGACGTCCTTCCATTCGCCAGGTCCGAAGCTGTACGCCAATCCTCGGTATACTTCGTATGTGCAGCATCGGGGCAGTATTCCGCTGTATTGGACGCAAGACAGTACCGGGGTGAGCCCCAAGCCTGACATCGAGCTCAACCTGATCGATCCATTTTATTCGGCTGCCGCACGGCATTTCGACAACTTGTTTGAGAGGTATGGGACACCGGTAATCGTGTTGAATCTCATAAAGGCACGAGAACGGACACCGAGGGAATCCAAACTGCTCAAAGAATACACCAATGCAGTCAACTACCTCAACCAATTCTTGCCTGAAGATAAGAAGATTATCTACAAGGCGTGGGACATGAGTCGAGCAGCGAAGAGTCGCGATCAAAACGTCATTGGCACGTTGGAGGACATTGCGTCGGAGCTTCTGCCCAAGACGGGCTTCTTCAAAAACGGCGATGACGCGGAATCGGGCTTGCTGCTCCAGAATGGCGTTGTGCGCACGAACTGCATCGACTGCCTCGACCGCACCAACGCGGCGCAATTCGTCATCGGCAAGAGAGCTCTGGGGTATCAGCTTCATGCGCTCGGTGTCATCGACGGGACGGAAGTAGAGTACGACACCGATGCGGTGAATCTCTTCACGAATATGTGGCATGACCACGGGGATACGATTGCCATCCAATATGGCGGCTCGCACCTCGTCAATACGATGGCCACGTACCGAAAGACGAACCAGTGGACAAGCCAGTCGAGAGACATGGTGGAGAGTTTCAGGCGATATTACAACAACTCCTTCCTGGACGCCCAGCGTCAAGAAGCATACAATCTCTTCCTCGGAAACTACATCTTCTCCCAGGGCCAGCCGATGCTGTGGGATCTGGCGACTGACTATTACCTCCACCACGCAGACCCACGGACCTGGTTGAAGCAAAAGAGGCCCAATTACATCACCTGGTATACGCCAGAGTTCCTACAGAAGCGAGAAATGCCGCCTGCGGTGTCGTCCTCGGTGCTAAAGGACAAGCCTCTCTCGTATTACGATGACTACTGGCTCGAATATTACCGACCGCTTGCCGTGTCGTCCTTCTCCAAAGTCTTTCCGTTCCGAATGAACTCAACCCTACGGTACCTGCCATTCCGCTCGACGCAAGGTGGTCGTTACGATCTGAGTCCGTTCGTCGTCCGGACCCAGCATGAGCAAACCAGCCGGGAACGACCGGCGCGACAACCCAGAAAGGGTGTGAAGATCCAGGAGCCGGAAGCCAGCGACTATTCCAACGGGTCTGCCCGCGGCTCCGATATCATGGACCCGATCCTGACCTGGCAGCACCAGCCTCCCTCTGCAGAGAAACGCCCGCCATCAGCAGGGATCATGAAAGAAACCCTGCCACCCCTCGCCTCGACAACGGAAGAACGTGCCGCCCCTCCCAGCAAAGCGCAAATTGCGCAGTGGACCCTGGGCCAGCTAGTATCAGACTCCCTCAACCCCTCCGTAACCGCCACCGAAGCAGAAGAATACGAGCGGTACATCAACCACCCACTCAAAGTGCCCCTAGTGGTAACATCCGACGACGCCCTCACAGCGGCAGCTTCTATCCGCTCGCAGGGGTCGAACTCGGACCTCGAGTTACTCGAGTACGTGAACAAGGTGCGCGTCGCCAGCAGCGACGCCATCGCCATCGCCGAGGAGGACCTGACGGACTATATCGAGTTTCTGAATGTCTCCGAGGAAGGACTGACGGTCGTCGCAGAGGATTATGATAAGAAGCGCTATAAGCGGTATCGGCAGTGGTTGAGGGGGAAGAGTTTGTTTAAGCAGAGGGTTGATCCGTGACTTCCCCTGTATATATATAGGTGTGTATGTAGGCATACGATGATGTAGATAATGTATTTATGATACCCATAAGTAAGTAAATCTAGATATTCATCTCATTTGATTCTTTTTTTCGTCAACACAGCCCGCGATAAAAACAATTGAATTTTTCTTTAACTCGACTAGACGAACTCTTAGCGTGACAGACAGAGCGAAAAAACAACAGTGATTTAGGGGGGGGGGGGGGGGGGGAAGATCAAGAAGTCACATGAGAGGGGGGAAAAATACGCTGATTACTGTATAAGCCCCAAAAATTTTTTTCAAATCAGGGTTGGCCCGGCCGATCAGGCTTCCATTCCATCACCTTCCTTCCTTTCTTTCTTTGTCTCTTTCTTCTCGGGTATTCACTCCGTAAATATTTGCTTGGTTTCACGGGTTGAGTAGTATCGCTAGGTACGGAGTAGTAATTACCTAGGACCGCTGGGACAGGTAGGCGCTGTCATTATTTTTTTTTTAAAAAAAATTCATAGTTGGAGTGCAACTTGGACCTGCGTTTGACTATGGTACTATTATGATAGCTAGGTGGCCAGCTACGTAGGTAAGGCCTCGTACATAGAGGTAGAGGTAGAGAGAGAGGGAGAGAGAGAACAAGATTCAATCAATCAATTACCTAATTAAAAAGTATTAAAAGTATTCATCATCGTTATCATCATCAGGGATCTCCGCAAAAAGTAGCTCTCTCAACTGCTCATCTGCACGGACAAGGTCCTCGCATTCCTTCTGGATGTTTATGTCTTCATCTTCTAAGCCAGCCCAGTTTTCCTCCTCTTCTCCTTCTCCTGCTTCTCCTGCTGCTGCTTGGCTGGTGGTGGGTTTGCTGGATTGCACGACTGCATCCACGGACACTTTCAGCAGGTAGACTGCTCCTTGGAGCTGCTTCTTTAGCTTCGCTAGGGCGGGGAGTAGTTCCTCCTCCTGCTGAGAAGAGCCTGACGAAATACTACTGCTACCAGCAGGACGAGGACGAGAGCGTGTCTCGACCTGGTTCTTCTCTTCATCAAGGACGTGCAGCCAGCAGTCGCAGAAGGCGCCCAGCAGCTCGCCGCGAAACCGCCATATGCGAGGATGCGCGTTCAGGATGGCGGCGCGTGCGGCGGCCACGGCGGCGAGGAGGAGCGGTGGGTAGGCGGTGCCGAAGGGGTTGGTTAGTGTGCTGTAGAGCGGGGGAATGATCTCCTGTAGATACTTGGTAGAGTGGATGCCGAGTTCAGCCATGAAGATGCCCATCTGGTTGAGAAGAAAGGTTGAGAGGCGGGGATACGGGAAAGATGCGAGCGACGAGGCTGCTGTCGGGGTGGTTGAGCTGACGTGGTGGAATGATGATATCACGCTGTTTCGCAGGATGCCCGCTACGCGGCTGATGTACGCCGCCTTGTCTTCTTGCGAGGGTGCTCGTTCGCCAAGTGCATCTGAAGGATACATGTGATACCGAGTCTGCAGTACCTCGAGGAGAGCCGGGTAGGCCGCTCCAAGGATCTGCAGAGACTCAACTTCGGGAGTGATGGTAGGGAGGGAAAGAAGGCACGGCGTCAGCGCGTCGTCAAAGACGGACGAAAGATTCGTCCGACGAAGGAGATCGGAACGGCATTTTCGGATGGGGATGAGAAACTTTGAAAGGAGATTGCATCCACGCGTCTTGAAGGGCAAGCTCTCGTCATCAATCAAGGATAATATCGGTGGAACGAGAAGTGGGAAATGCGCCTCCAGACGAGCGCAGTCTGATGGCTGAAGAATAGTCAGTAAGATAACGAAACAGACGAATACATGAATGATCCCGTCATGGAAGTGAGGAGACGAAGCAACTCAATCCAACACGCGTTGAGGTAGACGTACAAGAAACTGAGAAAGAGCCCAATCAACCACCGTCGTAGCATAGACATCCCCAAACTTCCACGGCTTCGACTCAGGATCCATATAACCCGACTCAAACCTAGGCACAGGCGTTGGATGGAAATTCTTTCGACCGCCTGGTGTTATAGCCGGGTTCTTCGTTTTGGCAAAAATCGGCCTGATCCTTGACTTGAGGACGTCCTCCAAGACAAGCCAGAAGGCAACCGTATCATCGGAGCTGATACATGATTCGAGCGCCGCAGACGCATCTTCGCGACTGCTGCTCGTCGTCCAGGGGTCGTGCTCTGAGGTGAAACTGCAAAGAGTTGTGATGATATCCACTGCATTTTCTGCTTTGAGAATAGGCAGGATGTCGTTGAGAATCCTCAGACAGGATATACTCAACGAAAACCTAGACCCCCTTTGCTTGAGGTTTTCTGTCAAGGGAGCCTTCTTCTCGCCTGCGAAATGTCAGATTCGTTCATTCATTGATCAGGATCAACATATTTATGCTCACTGTAGACTGTGTAGGCTGACTCCAGCGCTTCTGCAAACTCTGAAGATGGCAGTGAAATCTTCACAAGCCAAGCATAGAGGGCATTTACAGCCTCTGTATCATCGTCAGAGAGCGTCTGGTGGCCCCACGCTTGTAAGACGCTCTTAGCCACCAGAAGATTCTCATATATCTGTAGCTTTTACATTAGCACTATTCGGCTGTCACTGGAGGATTTCTTCTACAAGCAGGGCTGACCTACTTCCGAATCGCCACCGGAATCATGAGATGAGATGTCCCTCCATAGCTGGTCCAGAACACCAGGCGTACTGGTGGCGTTTGAACTGAAGTTCGTGATGCTGTCTCGATCCGCTTTTTGGAGGAACTCACGTGCCGCTGTGCGAAGTGTATCCATTAAGAAAACGCACTCAGCGCTATTGATGATTCTAATTTGAAGCGCGGGCTTCAGCAAATGGAAGGGCACTGATTTGAGTTGCTAAAAGATGCAGCGGGCACATCCGAAGAACGGTGCGGGTAAGCCACTTAATTCCTTAACTTACACTCAGTTACAGCCTGCCTTGGAAATAACTATGGACACAGTTTGGATTAATGATTGTCAACACCCATCTTTCTACATGCTGTACTAGCTAAATTCCTAGCTCTGCTCTCCTATTGCGTAATTCTTCCAGCGCTTTTTCCTTGTCGGAAATTTCAGGATGCAGAAGCTGCCATCGAATCACCATCTCCATGGCTGCACTCATCCAAGGTCCTGATGATGCCCCCAGAGCATTCTTTATTTCCCCACCATTTACAATTGGCCGTAACGAATCTACTTCGAGGAGATTCTCCTTTGCTACGTATGACAGAAATTCATCATACTCACGAATGACTACCAATCAAGTCAGTGGCACTACTAGAAGTTCGAAATAGCTTCTCTTACCTCTCGGAAACTCGGCCCCGCCCATAATTTCCTGGAGAATGCCCATGATAACACACATTCTCCAGTCTTTCTTCCACGACCGTATACTCAACCCCATATGCTGTCTTATCTCCGAGCCGGTTCCGGGGATGCTACCCGCTATGAACGACGCTTTAAGGTCACTGACGGCGCGGAAATGAGTAGCAGCATCACTCAGAATGCCCATAGTCTTGTTATCCGATTTCAAACTGTCTCTGGAAACTTCAGCTGCACGCGGAGGAGGGGGCTTCTTCTCTCCCTTTTCCTGTGGACGTGCAGGCACAGAGGCCCATGGCGAAAATGCGGTGACAACCCAAGCATAGTACTTTTCAGATGCATCCCGTACAAGAAGATCACGGACATGGCGAGTGGCTGATGCAATTTCATCGTCGTCAGGGGTGTTTAACACTCGATCTAGAGCATTGTACGCAAGTGACCACGAGGAAGTGTCGACTCCGACCTCATCTCGGTGATTTGCAAATATGGTCGAGTACAGGCCAAGCTTGTCGATGTAATTCAAAGCAACCCTGGGATCAGGTCCTAATCTTAAGTTAGATAAAGTCAAAATAGATGGTCAAACACACTTCACCTCGAAGCATCTTTTCCACCTCAATGCAGATCCGTTCTTTACTTATTTTGAGCCTGAGAGCGTGTTTAATGTCCTCATTCTGCATTGCATCTTGAGCATCCTCGACAATGTGATATCCTAGTCGACTGGCAAACCTGATCAACCGTAGAACTCGCAGTGGATCATCTTTGAACGTCTGATAGGGCTCTAGAGGAGTTCTAATAAGCTTGTTCTTCATATCATCGAGGCCCTTTCCGGTGAGATCCTCGAGCTTGGAATGGTTCAGGTTATAGAATAGAGCATTTACGGTCGCATCGCGACGCAGGGCGTCCTCGACTGCAGTCCCAAACTCCATTTGAGGGTTACGGCTATCCTCCGAATAGGTCTCCTTCCGCAAGTTCACCAAATCAATGTCCATCCCGAAGATTTTTGTTGTCACTGTCTCCAGGTGCTTGGACTTCTCTGGATTCGCTTCGATCTTGTGGAGGCTAACGATCGCCTCCTTGAGCTCGCTGCTCTGACTGTCTCGCTTGTATTTCTCTAGATTCTCTGGTACGTCGAGATATTCCTTCAGAGCCATACCAAACTGGTAGCCGGTCATCGTGCTGATCGCGACGTCGATATCATGACTGTTTACTCCCAAGAGCTTGTCTCGTACCCAACCACCGGTAAATCGCAGTTCCATTTCCTCGCCGGCCCTTCCACCACCTTCCGCTTCATCTTTCTGACGAATGTATTCCTTCACATCAAGCAGAAGGGTTTTAATAGTGTTCTCGATCGGTGTCAACTCGATCTCAGGGAGAGGTTGCTTGATCTGTTCCTCCGTCTGGGCCATTGTTGGAGCAAACTCGTGCGGGGCAGCAGCTGTAGAGATGCGCCGCCTCTTGTTTGCGCGTTGGTAGGGATCTTGCTCGGTATCGTTTGGCATAAGAGGAATATACTTTCGGGTTCGTAACTGCCTCGATCTCAATTGCAAGTATCTGCCATTCGTAGGGGCGTGTGTCGTGGAGATAAATGTATTCGCGTGAGAGTTGACCTTGAAGCAATTCGAGAAGTTAAAGCAGCGAGATTTAGGAAGGCATGTCAGTGACCTGGGTCCCAGCATTTATAGCAGTGGCGAAAAAAAGTCATGATGTGATTTCGAAGGTTGCGCTCATTTGAAAAGCGAAAGTCTTTGCGGTTTCCCTACATGCTGCATCTAGCTTGACTCACGTGTTTAGCAATCTTACCGCCCGCAGACACTGCAGCGGCGCAGCAACTGTGATAAACCCTTACCATAAGGCCCTAGCCAGCATAGTGAAAGCCTAGGTACTCTCAAATGCATTTACTATGATCTCAGTGCTATGTACGGAGTACGGAGTACTACTATGACCTCCCTAGTAACTTTGTTCCCCATTCAAGTCTGACAGGTGTCAATCATGTCTCTGTAGAGCAAGTCTTGTGAAAGCGTTAATTTAGCCTCTATGAGGTTTCACCCCTGTATAACTAAAATAATCTTACATATGCACACAAGAAAAGAGGGGGAATAGTTCTTTTCAAAGCGTTGCGTGGCGGGCGAATCGCTGCCAACACATCCCGCTCTCGCGGCTGTCGCCTATTCTTGTCTCAGCTTGACACCTTCCGTCCAACGGTAGTATCACTAATCTTCCTCAGGCATCCGCGATCGCCAACCGTTCGACGCGTCCATTTGAATATCGATCTCCTAATATCTCATAGATGCAGCTGCAGGAATACAGGCATAGTCACTCCGCAAGATTACGGAATTCCTGAGCTGTCCATGACATCACCGGAAGATGCGACCCCGGTCAAGCCTCCGCCATCCTTCTCGCCAGGAGCTCCCAGCGCGGTGCCCAAGGCCAGACTTCCGGAAAAGCTTCAATCATCTCTCAGTTTGGAACTAGGAGAGTCAAAAGCGATTTCCTCGCCCACTACGCCCTTCTCTCCTGCGTCTTCCGGTCCCCCATCCCGCTCCGCGTCACCATCAAATGGCAGAATATCGAGATCTTCATACGTCAACAGGTCGTCGATCGGGTCGCCTTTAGGGGTTCTTCCTGACGGGTCGGATGACATACGTTCGCTCATAATACGTGCCTTCTCTCCGGCGATTGGGGTTTGTGCGTCCGATGACACGGAGGCATTGGTGAGACAAAAGGGCTTCAAAGGTGGCTTGCGAGAGCTACTGAGGCCATTTGGGGAGAAAGTCCCTGGGAAAGTAGTCATCCGCGACAGTGTTGGCTCCAGTCGCGGCTGGGAAGACTTCGGTGTTAGATTTGTTGAATTGGCTGCGCACGACCACCATCCGAGTCCTGCGAACACCACACAGGAATCGCCTTTAGCGCAGATCGAAGAGCTGTTGCAGAAAAAACTCGAGTCTGCGGACGAATCTACGAATCGATGGTCTCGCCTCAGTCATCCTCCGATCGGACTGCCATCTGCATCCCCCTTCTACCAATTGCTGCTACGTCGTCTGTTGTCAGCTGGCTCTCCAACCCCGCATGAAACCTTTGCGCATCCAGTGGCATGCGTTATTGCAATCAGCTCGCGCAATAAGGCTCCTCTGGAGACGCTACGACAGTTGTATGCTCAAACTAGTCAAGGCAACCAGCGGCCGCCGCCATGGGTTCATCCGGAGTTCCTCCGGTACTATGTCCTTGTTCACGATGAAGATCACGACGACATTACCGAGTCGACGCGGTTATATGACCAGATGAAAAGGCACTTTGGACTGCATTGTCACTTGCTAAGGCTGCGAAGCAACCAATGCGTGGTAACAGATGATGATAGTACAGAGGTTCCCCCGTGCGAATGGTTATCACCGGCGGAGGACCTCTCAAAAATGAACGAGACAAGTGAGGTGTAGATTTTCCAATTCTTTACGGCTAGGCTAACAGCAATTAGATCCATTGATAGACCTCGGTACAGAGGTTCCATATCTCTTTGAGAGTGATGTCAGTGCCATTAAAATATTTGTGCGAGAGTTGGTGGTGCAGTCTGTGATTCCCTTTATGGAGAATAAAGTTGCACTCTGGAACGATCAAGTTGCCTCGCGGAGACGCGGTCTTAGCGGTCGATTCATGTCCATGTCACGAAGGTGGGCTGGATTTGGGTCAAGCTCGAGGTCGGGCGCCTCAGGGTCGGGGTCCGGAGTGAGCGGTAATTATGATGCTTCCTTGGGCTTCTACAAACCTGAAGTTCCCGAAGCGATCCTGCGTAAGCTGGCCGATTTCTCCTTCATGCTACGCGATTGGAAACTTGCCGCATCAACATACGACCTCGTGCGGTCAGACTACGGGAATGACAAAGCATGGAAATACCATGCGGGGGCCCATGAAATGTGCGCAATTAGCATGCTGTTGAATCCTTTATCAACAGCCAAGAATAAACTTGAAAGCATTGATCAGATGCTCGAGACGTCTTGTTACTCTTATCTCACGAGATGCTCGGATGCTGTGAACGCTTTACGGGTTCTATCGTTGGCGGTTGAGCTTCTCAAGTCTCGGGGAGGCTCCGCCACGGAAGTCGCTTCGAAATGGGCTATGCGCATCATGGATCTGGGCCTTGTTGGCCCCATTGGTAAGGTCCTTTTCACTGAGCGGGTCTCCGCTTGCTATGCATCCAAGACTGGAACTGGCGGTGCCAAATGGGGAGCCCGTCGCAGGAAAGCCGCAATGTGGAGCGTTCTTGCTGCTGATGCCTGGTTGAAACTGGGGAAACCATCACTGGCGTCCGCTTGTCTGGAAGAAGCAGATCGACTCTATGCGGAAGTCCTTGAGAGGGATGGCGCGTTCCCAATGCCTGAAATGCAAACTTTTATTGATGGTCTGAGACATGCTGTGCAAGTTGAATATCTTGGGTCGAAAGGAATCGATACCAGCGATGAGACTGTCGCGGGACAGACGGAGGAGACGAGTGAGAAGTTGGATCGCCGTGCTCATCGCAAGTCGTTAATCGGGGGAGCCCCTTTCGAGGCTGGACCTCCCAGTCCTGTACAACTCAAACGGGACGACAAAAAATCACCTGATGATGATTTTGAGTAAGGTTAACTGGATTGGGTCTGTATATGGGCGTCTGATAGGATATGTCATATGTGTCACATAATAGATCCCGGGCATTTTTCTCTTAGCTTCGGTTGCGGAGTTCAGTGACGGGCCAGTCTGCCCTTAGGTAGACGTCATGAAAATAATCTGGTACATTAGGGCATTCTCTGAATTCTTGGCTCCATATCTACCATTAAAATGGCAATAATATGACTCGCCTATGCAATGACTCTATATCCCTTCCTAGATAGGTCTAGAGCAGCTGTGGAGTCACGTGGGTCGCGATGCAGCGCGTCTTATCGATAAGCGTCCAATACGCTAGCCAGTTGCTAGTCGAGAGCTGCAACAGCTGCATTGGCGTTTACCGCTCAACAACGCATGATCTGGCAACTGCCGGACCCCGAACATTATACTTATGCAAGAAGACCTATGATGCGGGGGTCTGTTGTCTTTTTTACATTCTAAGATTTGTGCGTTTTCTCCAGAGGACGCGAACCCCGAAACACCTCGCGGCCGGTTAACTCGAGACGGCTCCGTATTGGCGTACAATTTCTTGAAAATGAGCGAACTGCTGGAGTATATACTATCACATGAGGAAGCTTTCAGAAAGTAATTCGTTTGATGCCCTTCTGTTTGCCTTTTGTTGCCTGCCAAATGTATTTCCAGCGGTAGGAACTAACTAACAAGTCCCGAACCGATGCAGAAACCGTCTGCCATCCCTATACTCGGACTTTGCCATCCAGAAGAATACAAACCCGGATGGCTATGCGGTCAATGTCGCCGCCTGGGAGAAGGCGCTTATAGATGCTGCGCGAAATGGACGGATAGCCAGCTCCGGTGGATTTGGCCCAGGGGCAGGCCTTGGGTCGACAGGTGGAGACAGGAAACGGGATCATCTTGTTCTGAGCGCGGATGATAATCTCTTGAGGGAGCTTGAAAGTCCAGAATGGGGAAAGCCAGTGGCACTTGGTAGCGTTTTTGTACGGCTGACCAGTCTATACAATGTTCGACATGTGCTGACGCGATGCCTTTGTTTTATTGCAGGACGAAGCTATCCAAAAGCGCAGCATGGTACCAGTACAGCTGTACAAGAGCAGCTCAGCTAGCCTGAGCACCAGTCGTTGGAGAGTGATTGATCCTGGGGCCCTGAGTCCATGGAGTGTAATGAACTGGAGCCTCAGACAGCTGAAAGGATTCTTAGTTGGATCTGAAAATGCAGCTGCATCGCCAAAGTTACAAGTTCAGAAGTTGGTTTTGGTGGATAACCTTAAGGTTTGTGCTCTTGATGGTTCTGGCTCTCTACTATATTCCGGCTGACTGTCAAGGTAGGAAGCAGCAAATCGAATTGTGAAGCAGGCCTTGAGCCACACCTCGTCGCGTTTGGACCTTATTTACTCGAAAGAAAAGTTCATCAATGATTTTTCTACCGTGCTACATGCAGAGACGGAGCTCTCAGATGCAGACTTCGACGTTCTGCTGTTATATCTGTCCAGGGACATTAATGCCATTGCTTATGATGGGAAGGTTGTTGTCATTCATGAATCGAGCTGCAGAAGCGTTGCTGACATTATTTCAGACGATCAAATTTCGGTCTGCAGATGATACCTCACCTATCACACAACAAGATACCACGATCGCATCCATGAAAACACTAATAGCAAACTTATCAAAGCAAATCGCCAATCTGGAACAGAAGATCAACGAACTGAACGCTGCTGCATTAGCCGCCGTCAACAACAAGAACCGAGTTTCAGCACTTTCCGCGTTGCGATCAAAGAAACTCGCTGAACATAACTTGAAGCAAAGATCAGACACACTCTCCCAGCTCGAGGAAGTATACGCCAAAATCGAGCAGGCCGCAGACCAAGTAGAAATCGTCCGCGTCATGGAAGCCAGCACGGGCGTTCTCCGCAGTCTCCACGCTCAAGTCGGCGGGGTCGAGAGAGTGGAAGACGTCGTCGAGGAGCTGCGCGAGGAGATGTCCAAGGTCGACGAGATCGGCAACATCATCAGCGAAGCCGGCCCCGTCATCGACGAGACCGAAATCGACGACGAATTGGAGGCGATAGAGAAGCAGCAGCTTTGGGAGAAGGAAGAGAAGGAGGCCGAAGAAACGCGGAAGAAGCTGGCGGAGCTGGACAGTGTGGAACAGGCCGCCAGAGAGGCTGCTCGCCGCAAATTATCCGAGGCTAAGAAGAAGAATGCAGAGGCTGAAGAGGAGGCAGAGCTTGCAGAGAGCATTGGAAAGCTCTCGCAGATGTCTTTGGAAGACAACGCTGAGGTCGCGAGTCGACAGGGAAGCAAAGAACAACCTTTACCAGCAAAGTGAAAAAGGGAATCCATCACTTGGAACTTGGAACTTTTAGGAACTTTGTCATCATCACATATGTCATTTCTTTTTTTGCAGAGATATCTCTTATGTATACAGTTTTTAATAGGCATATATCATCAATGACTATGCTACAGGCGCATCCAGTACGTGATTCTGACTGCTCCCCTGTTCACGGGGACCTGCCTCCTGGCTTAATTTATCATCAGGAACAGGCATTGATTGCTCCATTGATTTTTCTTCCTCTTTGCTCTCGCTGGGGGGAGCTCCCGCAGCGCCCACTTCATTGGATGTGTTCGGGCTGCTTTCTTCTTCCTGTTGACTTGCTGGCGGTTGAGGCTTGGTAGATCGAGTTACGGCATCATTCTTCTTCCTCGCATTTTGAATCAATCTCTTGAATTCATCATCATGACTGGCCGACCACGCTGCTGGATCGAAATCTTTACGCATGACCGAATTGGAGCCATTCTGAGACGTCGGCGCCAGACCACCCTGGGTCCGTTCCCAAATTTCGAGCTCCCGTAGCAGTTCTCTCTTGGACTTGGGGACCTTCGCGTCGCAGTTCGCGTTCCAGAGGTTCATCCATTCGGTATGTCGTCTCTGCAGAAGAGGTCTTGGGCCCCAATCGGGTATTCCTAGATTCCTCAGCTTCTTGCGAAGTTCGCCTTCCTTGAGAATGGAATAGTTGATGACTGGCAGTCTCTCTGGGGTCTTGGCTGTATTATTGGATTGGTTTCGTGGTGCTTGAGGCCCTATTGGGAAAGACCTATGTGGAATCAGTATCAATCGATTCGCGTCTTCTGATGCGATTTGCCAAAACTCACCTTGCAGCTCGAGGTGTCTTCGATGGATCTTGGGGCCCTTTGCATACGTCTAAGTGAGTGAAGACTGCTTCCTCCTTCATTCTTCGGTTGCACACTGGGCAAGCGACTAATCCATCGTCTACACAGTCAATTAGCGCAAATCAGAGAACAGGAAGACTAAAATAGATAGGGAAGCTCACCAGGCACATAATCATCATCTTCACTGTCTTCAATGACCTCGTATTCGGCAGTCGGAACTTGATTCTCGGACCTTAATCCCCGAGACCTTGTCCTCCTGCCCTCTGACTGTATTCCATTTGTCTCGTCTGGTTGATCCAGTCGCCGCTTTTTTGCCGCGGGTTGCTCTAAGTCATCTTCCCCTTCCCCCTGCCCAGCATTTGCTTTCTCTCTTGCGATTGATAATACACTTGGCCGAGCGTTTCTGAAGGAATCCACGATCTCCTGTACGGCCCAGTTGCGGCGCAACTTCAATTCTTGGTCCGGACTCCTGCATGCAGGACATTTCCCCTCCGTGCTCAGACACCGACGAATGCATAGTGAGCAGAACGTGTGGCAGCACGACGTGATGACCGGGTTGTCGAAGAAATCTTTACAGACTTGACATCGCAACGCCGACTCCAGCGGTGCGACTATCGAAAGCGGCGTGTTCAGCCAGTCCGTGGAGTCCGGGATATCGAAGGCGTTATCCATCTCGCTCGGCAGGAAGAGGAGGGGAACATCGACAAAGAGGTAGAAGGAGGTGAAAAGCGCGTGAATTTCACGTCGATCCCGAGGAAGCAATCAAGCGTCCATCGTGGAGTGTACTCCGTACCTTTAGATAGGCTTGAGCGTAGCTCTTGCGGATACTGAGCTCCCGTCGCAGCGGAAAGCCGTTGTTCAGCGGTGCCAAGACCGGGCGGCGTGACGCGTTAAGTGGTTTTAGCACGCGTTTCCCAGATAGATGCAAGCATCCCTTCTGCATCAGTGCAGAATACAGGAACTACTTAACCTCAACATGGCGGTTGATTATAAAAGATATCTTGCTGAGAATGTTCTCAGCGAACGTCGAACCGTAAGTTTCCGAATAGACTTGATATGTCTCTCTCTATTCCCACTCACATGTCTCTTATCAGGTCACTTATCGACTGCTTAGTCGAGCGCTGAAGGTTCACAGCAATCTAGCTAAGCAGTAAGTGCTATCTTCAAACAGAGAATAATTCCTTGGAGGTACCGTCTTCGATGGCACACTGAATGGACATTAGGATGCTTTACGAGTTTCATCGCACTGAAAATGCGAAGAAACCACAGAGTGTGAATGCAACGTACATCATCACTGGGGTCCGACGACCACCGGAAAAGCCGACGACGAACGGCGTGAAAAAGGATGGAGATGATGAAGTCATGCAGAGCAGCCCTTTTATGAGCTCCATGCCCCAGCCTGATGACGCTGAGCAGTCCATTCGTACGACATCTTTTCTGTTGGCCAGAGAGGAAGATCTGGCGGGTAAGAAGGCCCTGAGCTTCTATGCTGAGAAATCATCTCAAGTTGTCTGATTTGGTTTTGAACAACAGATGCCAAGGCTACTTTTGAATCTATTTCTTCAATCCATATCTACAGCTTGCAGCCAAACACACTACAAGACTTGAACGTTCTGATAGATGTCGGGCGTGAGATTGCGACCACTTACGGTCATGAAGACCCATTGGAATACGGCAAGCAATGGGGTATGACACAGAACAACCACGTCAAGGTAAATTCTTCCTTCTGCAAGCTGAGGGATCGCATCTAATATCCTGCTTCAGCGGAGAAAGGGTGCCCGGATGCCCCCGCCTCCAGCCACTGCCACTGCTACAGGGACGACAGCACCTTCGAAACCCGCAGGTGTCGCGAAGCAGATTTCGAAAAAGGAAGAATCGCCCCAGCCAAAGAATGAGAGCGAAAGTGAAGCGGCAAGTTCAAAGCCGACATCACAGAAGACTAATCCAATAAAATCAACGAAAAATCCTGCGCCTGTGCAGCGACAAAAGTCCGACTTATTTACGTCTTTTGCAAAAGCTAAACCGAAGAAGAAGACCGAAGAGCCAACCGTCTCCACCGCTTCTGGAGCAGAATCTGTATGTACCTCAACAATTGTAACTCCAAAGATCAGTGCTGACTCTGCCGTTTTCTATGTCATTCAGGCGGAACCAAGTGCTGCTGAAGATGGTGGGTTTTGTTGCTGCTGCGTTTCCACTGCACCAATGGCAACTAACTAGATCTCAGTTATGTTTGACGATGATGATCCCTCTGAGGAAGGACGCGAGGATCTCTTCCTGGATACAGGAGAGCGAAGGAGCAATAAGACCCGCGAATCACGGAAAGAACGGGAGGAGAAACTCAAGAAGATGATGGAAGAGGATGGTTAGAAATCTTCACTCGGCTACACACAGATCCCCCTATTAACAAATTAATGCAGATGAAGACATGCCCGACGCACCCGCTACGAAAGACGAACCTGCGCCGGAAGAATCGAAACCGGCGGAATCTGAAAAGAAGTCCGAGCCAAAAGAGGAAATCACTGTTCAGGGAGGCCGCCGCAGAGGCAGACGGCAAGTCATGAAGAAAAAGACAATCAAAGACGAAGAAGGTTATCTCGGTATGTGTTCTATCTGTCTTTCTCAGAACGGACTGTATTCTGACTGCCTCTCTTCTATAGTCACGATCGAAGAGCCCGTGTGGGAGTCGTTCTCTGAGGATGAACCCGCACCCCCGAAAAAGAAGCCAGCCATCAGTGCTTCAGCCTCGTCGAAAGGCAAGAAGACTGGGCAAGGAAATATTATGTCTTTCTTTGCCAAGAAATGAAGTCGGAAAGTCACTCAGGCACGACACTGATCACAATTACCATGAAGAGCCATGTGATGGAGAGAGTGTGTGTACATATGCTTACAACATGCACATCCTCCTTCGTGCCTAGGGCATCACATTCGACGACTCGGTCTCTCGTGAGCTTATCAAGGCCTCGATTCCTGGAAGGCCTCCCGCACGCCGGCCGGCCATTTGTCCTCGTGATGGTGGAGAACGAAGCTACACGAGTAAGAGCGGAGTACGGAGTATAGACTTTATTGTGTAGCATGATGCGACGTAGTCTTCTTCATGGTTACCTTGGACGCTTAGGGACTGCGGTGCAGGCCTGTAATAGATAATACCAACAGCTTCTTTTCCCCGATAATTTGGAGCTTGTCCTCCCACTAAAAACTGAATGTGCTGTCCATTGATGCAATTAGCTCAACAAGCCAAAAAAAAAAAAGAAGAATTGGTAGCTACATTTTAAAATCAGAGAATCCAGTAGCAACTAACTACGAAAATAGAGTGTATATGTGAGGTGAACTGATCGATGGGACATTATTGACAGGACCAGGGGGAAAAAATAATCCAGATAAACACAAGCAGGGAGTTAGGGACGCTTGACATGACCTGTGTAGATTTCCTATTCAACCAACTATACGGAGTACAAGTCCTTAGAATGAAAAAGCCAGCCCTTTTCTTTAGAAAAGGAATCCCTTAAGAGTGGTAATACCAACACTCCTACCCTCTTATTGCTCGTCTTTTGTATAATTTGGTTGAGGGATATTGCTTATTGATAGGTATAACAAAGGATTAAAAAAATACTACTTCCCCAGCACCTCGTTAAGGCGAGCTGAACACATTGCTGTGGAAATGAAGAGAATATTTCGACCGCGACGCGACTAACGCGCAACCTGATTGGATTAGCATCTAGTTGATGCAGGATTACCTATGATGGTTCTGTTTTTCTTCAGTGCCGAAAACTGACGCCCTAATTGGGCTACGCGGGGTACAAATTGAATGTTTTATCTGGAGAGATCGTCGGCGGAGACTAGCAGTGCCAAGTGCCCACCGTGAGATGAATCAAATCAGATTGGGGCTTTGGCCCTGCTGCTCTGACGTACTACTGTACTACGCTACCCCAGCTTTCTGGCGGAGATTGGCATGCACGGCAGGGATTCCGATGCGATAGATAGCCATATCTATATTATCGGCCTGGCAGAGCCACGACTCCCTCATGGTTCCTCTGTCCTCTGCTTCCCTCAGGCGCGCTCTTTAGCAGAGTGAGGAGTCAGGACATTTCCTACTGTCTGCGCAGACCATGATCCTTCCCGCGTCTGCGGCCTCGGCCCTCGTGGTCGCGCTGGCGCTTCTCCCAGGGAAGGGAGCTGCAAAAGAGCCCAGTGCTGCGCCTCGGGATGATCCAGTCCTTCTACGTCGCGCATGTCCCGATTATACGACTTATGCCGAGGTTCCACAGTGAGTGTCCTGCCAGAGGGTGAAATGGAGTGGCATGTTGACAGGTGATAGTCCTCCGTACAGTGGTGGTCCTCTCAACCTCCCTTTCCAACGCCCTGCGGTAGAATGCAGGACCTTCACGTCCCCTCTGGTGGAGCAGGTGATCGACGACATCACTTCTCGCATGGTGGATAAGGATCTGGCTCAGCTCTTTCGCAATGCGCTTCCGAACACGCTGGACACGACCATCGCATGGCACACCAACGGTTCGGCCTCGTCCACCACTTCTACTAAAGCAAAGAACAACAAAAGAGACAGCGCCAAATGGCAGGGACCACAGACGTTCATTGTGACGGGAGACATCACGGCGGAGTGGCTGCGTGATTCCACCAACCAGTTGGCGCCATATCAGGCTCTGGCGAAGAAGGAGCCGGCCCTGTACACGCTGATTCTGGGTGCCATCAACACCCAGGCGGAATTCGTGATCCAGTCACCGTACTGCAATGCCTTCCAGCCGCCTCCCCCCAGTGGACTCAAACCTTCCTCGAACGGACAGCAGGATATCGTTCATCCTGCGTACGATCCCTCTGTCGTCTTCGAGTGCAAGTACGAGCTCGATTCCCTGGCCCATTTTCTGGCTCTGGGCAACCAGTTCTATGAAGCAACCGGGTCGACGGAGTTCTTGACGAGCCGGTGGTACAAAGCGCTGAAGACGTTGCTGGGAGTGTTAGATGCCGAGTCGCAGCCCACATTCAATGCTCGAGGAGAGTTTGTGACCAACACCTACACGTTTCAGCGAGTGACGACTGCGGGAACAGAGACTCTGAGCCTGAACGGGGTGGGCAATCCCTTGAATTCCGGCACGGGACTCGTCCGCAGTGCCTTCCGGCCCAGCGACGATGCCACGATACTTGGATTCTTCATTCCTCCGAACGCCATGATGTCCGTCCAGCTCGGGAAGACGGCCGATGTGATTGCTGCCGCCGGCGGTGACAAGAGCCTGGTCAGCAATCTGCGCGAGAGAGCCAGTAAACTCCGCAACGCGGTGTTGGAGCACGGCGTGACGAACCATAAGAAATATGGCGACGTCTACGCCTTTGAGGTTGATGGGTACGGGTCAAGGATCTTCATGGATGACGCCAACATTCCCTCATTACTTTCTCTCCCGCTGTTGGGATTCGTCGACCCGAACGATCGGGTCTACCAGAACACACGGAAGATGATATTGGAGCAAGCCGGCAATCCGTATTATCTGACCGGTTCTGCTTTCCATGGAATTGGAGGACCGCACAGTAAGTTCTCACCTAGCCTGCTATCTAATCTAATAACTAATATGCTAATTGATTTTTTACAACTTCAGTCGGTCTCCGAAACGCCTGGCCAATGTCCCTCCTCGTACAAGCTCTGACCTCGGACAACGACGCCGAGATTCTGAACTGCATCGAGCTCGTCCGCAACTCCAGCCTGCTCGGCCTGGTGCACGAGTCGATCGACGTGAACAACATTACGGACTACACGCGGTCGTGGTTCGCGTGGGCCAATTCGCTCTTTGCGCAGACTATCATCAAGATCGCGGAAGAGAGGCCGCATTTGATTTTTGGGAAGAATGCGGCTAAATACACTATGCCATGATGCGCAGCAGTTTTTCTGGCGTCAACTCTCCCTTTGTCTTTCCTTCTTGGAAGGAATGCTGCGAATCGTGTGGTTTCAGGCAGCTGGTATCCTTATCTAATGTATAGATGATAAGTTCATAGCTTTAGTTGCTGCAACCGGTACGGCTTAGATTATGGAATGGATGATGAATGAATGATTGATTGCATGAATGAACAAACAGCAAAGCTACCATGTAATTGATGTAGTTATAGTTATTTGCGCTGTTATTCTCGAACCTGTTCGTAGATCATGCTCATGTGCTATATTACGGTTCTCTACTGTATATGATTCTAAACATACAAAACGTACAATGTGCCATCCATGCGATCTTCAAGCGTTCATCTCAGGCAGTAGTCAAGCCATGTCAAGTCCCAGGAAAAGTCCGAGCAGGCTAGACAAGAACCCTTCTCAGCCCCTCCGTCCCTCCTAACACTCTTCGCCCAGTTACAGGGCATCTCCCCTTGCCGCTCTCCCATTTCCCTTCTCTGCTCTTGCTCTTCGTTTTGCCTGCGACAGCAGCAGGGTGCTTTTCGCTATCGTTCGCCGCTCCTGCTGCGGTGTCGTCACCATCATCATTATCATCATCGTCGTCGCCGTTCTCGTAGCCATGCTCGTCCTCCCAGGCTGCACTGCCGCCTTCACCGTTCATGAACTCGATCTGTCGTTCGTGCTCCCCGTTCAACCAGCGGAAGATACAGCTGTAGCAGAACACGTAGCCCGTCTGACATGCAGTCGGGTTGACGAGCGGGTTGAGACAGATCGGGCATGTACCCTCGTTGCCTGAGTCTGCCTGCGGTAACGGAACAGTGAAGATGGGAAGCAGAGAGGTGGAGGAGATAGGGGGTTGGCGGCGAAGACGAGAGGATGATGATTTCATGACTGGTTTCAGGTTTGTCGTCGTCGACGACGTCGAAGGAGCCGGGGGAGATTTCTTGTTGGATGGGTCGATCATGCCCGAGGCAACTGGGGCCGGCAGGTCGAGCGCCTCGGTGGCTTTGCGAGCGAGTTGTCGGGAGAAATCGCTCGCGTGCCACCATTCGAGGAACTTGAGGGCAAAGATTGACGCCGGGAGCAGGAACCGCAGCGATGAGAGGAGCTGTGGGTAGAGATTCCGCGGGCTCAACAGACCTAGAAGTCCCGATCCCGGTCGCGAGCGTGCGTTGCTGGTGCTTGGCTTGGCCTGCGTGGCCATAGCAATCGCGCGATGGTCAGCAGGTCCAAGCCGTCGGATCCGCGTTCCAATAAGCCACAAGAACGGAGACGAGTACTTCGTATTGTCGAAGAGATAGGCCAGATTGAACGCCAGGATCGAGAAGTAGTACGCTGCGTTCACAGACGGGTACACATTCCGCAGAAACCATTTGTAGTAGTACAGCAATCGTTGCCGGAGCGAAGGATTCGGAGGAAGTTCGTCGCTGGGATTGTACCGCGGTCCTCCACCACCGCTCATAAGCAACGACGCCTGCGGCGCGGCATGGATATCATACCCCTCATCGAGCTTGCGCTTCAGATAGGGCAGTCCGACCATGACAGCGAGGTTCTTCCACACGTCGGACGTGCGCAACTTGAGTGTCTCCCGGACGGGGCCCGGAGCGCCCATCTGCGCGCGGGGGATCTCGCCATTCTTCGTCAGGAGGACCCGTTCGCGTTTCAGCGAGTAGAAGTTCTCTGTGAAGGAGCCGCCAAACGTGCGCAGGTAGTACCGTTCCACAATGAGCGAGAGCAGGGCGTACAGCTCGTCGAAGGAGTTGAGCACGCGGAGCAGGTACCGCGGGTGTCGGTGCGTGGCGACGGCAAGCAGGTAGCGGATTGAAGGCGGGAGGAGAGCAGAAAGCTGTTGCTCAGCGAGGAGCTCTAGTAGAAAATAATCAGTATTTTTTTTTAATCCTCGTCATAGTATACTACTATATCATAGAAGCGACTGCTGAGATCAGAGGATGGAAGCTATTGCTCACCGAAAAGCGACGGTTTCAGCTCGTCAAATTCATTCTGCAGGCTTGACATATACTCCATTCTGGGCGCGTGGAATGGAGCCGGACATCCTCAGAGACAAGCTGAGGATCGGGATCAGCTGGAGGTTGATGAATGTATCCTCTGTCGGGGCATGATGCATCATGGCGAGGTTTCGACGCGGCGGATCGTTCCTGATCAGATGCGGAGCCGAGGTCCAACCGGAAGGCGGATCCACCAGAATATCAACCGCGGAGAACTAATACGACCTAGCTAATACCTATGGAGTGCTTATGAAATATGCTACTTTCGATGAGATGCGATTCGTTACTATCAATTTTTATACTTGAAAGGCGGGAATAAAGTACATACTGTACAAACGGAACCTCGCCAGGAGGAAAGTACTCCGTACTATAATACATTGCAGACTTGTCTGCCTACCGGTCGTGTTCCAACGCAATCAAACACCGATTCCAGAGCCTCGAAATAGAAGAAGAAGCTGTGCCCGACTTTCCTGGAATAGAGGGATCCGCAAGACGAATGCAGGCCATGACGTGCTTTACAACTTCACCCCACAGTGTAACCGGGGGCTCTTCCCGCTCCATCATCTGACCCCACGTCGAGACGCAATCCCGCGCGCGTATGGGGTCACCAAGCTCAGCGTGCAGCCGGAAAAGCAGTTCATAGTCCTTTCGTCTCCGGGGCACTTCGTGGAAAGGAAAGGAATTCCACAACTTCCAGAAACCCTCAAAGTCTTTATTCTTGAACCGGAGCTCCATCTGAACACGCGCCTCGTCGGGATCAAACAGCAAATCCAATGCTGCCATCACCCTCGCTACCCTAGAAACATCCGAATTTCCGCCTTCTGTCTGTTGAGAGACTCCTGCCGGGCCACTTTCAGTGAAACTCGCCGCTTTGTACAACAAGTTGAACACTCTCATATTCAAGACGTCTGTGCCTCGAAGACTCAAGAAATCCAGGACACGCAAGGCAAGTTCCTTATCACCATCCGGTAGAGAAGCTGTACGGCCTCCAGGAGTGTCCACGGACCTCGGTGTCAAAAACGCAGACACCACCTCAAAGGCCAGTTCATCACTCAGAGGATAGCCATAGCAAGTATGCTCCTCAAAAGTCTCCCAGATAAGCTCCTTTGTATAGAGTGGGTGCTGAACTGACGCGCCCACGCTTAAGAGTTTCAGCCGCGCCTCAGATGACTCGGCAGGATGCGCATTTGAAAGCTTGGTATAAAACAACTGTAAAAAGGGGGTCGAGTCGCGATCATCCGGACCATTCCCAAGCTCTTCTTTGACCTTCTCCGGTGGCATTTCTGAAAGAGATAAGAATATGTCGAGAAGACTCGCTTTAGAATGTCCTGCGGAGTCTTCCCGTTTAACTAGTAAAGAACAACTAGTAGCGAATCCTCTCTGCTGTGTCAGGGCGATGCTCGCTGGAGGCCTGTGGAGGTGTCCAAAACCTCGGTCAGAAGACGGATGACTGATCATGTCGGGAGGATGACGAACCTCTCCCAGAGTCCCGGCTGCTGCATTATCAATGGTCTGGTCATCCCCTTGTATTTCTCGTTTGGGCTCCGAACCCCAGAGTTCCTCAAGGTTAACTTCTGCCCTCTTTTCTTCGGTGAACATCTGCACTACAATCCTCGTTCCTCCCGCAATTTTGCCGAATCCCTCAAACGCTTCTTCGCTGCGCTTATCCGTCTGTTCCACAATACCGGCATTCACACAGATCCAGCCCGTCGTGATGCCATCGTCTGCAGAGTCCACAGTCACTCCGGCGTCGCTTGCGATCCGGGCCCGACGGGCTTGTCGTCGGAGCTTGATCTTCAACTCATTCCTTCCTAGCAACCCGTCTGCGTACGGACGCAGCTTCCAAGCCGACCTGAGCCAACGACAAAAGCGATCTGCGGAGACGTTCAAGTGCTTTAAACTGCGAGCAGTTCCGATGATCATGATCACATTGCCCCCGAGGGCAGGCGGAGGGTCTCGTCCCCGCAGGTCAAGAAGGGTCAAGTCATCGAGTCCAATTTCTACGGAGAGATGTTTGAGTAAAGGCTCGAGTATCGCCGGAGAATTCTCGGGGAGAGCGGGAATCTCTTGCCGACGCGACGGATGTTGGGAACTCGGGGTCGGCGATTCCACCTGCAGATACCATGGCACTGGTTCTGACGCTGCCGACGGATTTTGTTCTCCTTTCTTCTCTACTATCTCATCCGTACCAGCATCCTGCGTGGGAAGACTGGAGTTCTGGGACCTCAGATGAGGTGCCGTGGAGAATTTCCTGAAGGAGAATTTCCCGGGCGAACGAACATGACGGACAGGTTGAGCAATTGAAATGCCGGAAATGGCCACAAACGATTGAAGGATATCATAGCGGCAAGAATAGCACCTCGCACCCCTAACCAGAGCGCTATTCATGATGATGGTGTGGGAATGCCAGCACAATGATAGATTCTGAAGGTGTTGGCTCTCATCCATGGATGACTGGAGAGATTTCCTTCGGGCTGAAACAAACAATGCAAACTCTCCTCTCTGACTAAGCCATTGCAAACCAAACAAACGCTTCTTATCAAATCACAAAAAAAGTTAATGGAGGGGCAAAAGTTTACTCAGTCCGGGTGTGATTGCTAAGAGTCCTCGACTCTTTCTCTACTTCCAGTCTTCTGATTTTTGGCATCCAGTGGAACATCGTAACAATGTCGATGGATCTGGATGCTCCTGTTCCTATCTCGGGCTTCCAGGCCCAACAGCAACCAGAAGCAACGTAAGTTGATGTCGGAGTATATACATACACTAAAAAGGAAAGCGACGCTGATTAGATCTCAGAATTCTGTGTTACAATTGCGGTGCTCCTATCGATGGAACAAGCGCAGCTGGTGCGCTATGTCCGGACTGTGTCAAGCTGACAGTCGATATTTCGGAAGGAATCCAAAGAGAGGCCACCCTGCACACATGCAAGGATTGCGAACGGTGGCTGCAACCACCAAGCACTTGGGTTAGTGCAGCCCCGGAGTCACGGGAGCTGCTCGCGATTTGCCTGAAGAAGCTCAGAGGGCTGTCGAAAGTTCGCATCATCGATGCCAGTTTCATCTGGACCGAACCGCATTCGAGGCGGGTCAAGGTCAAAATCACCATCCAACAGGAAGCTTTCCAGGGGACGATCCTGCAGCAGACTTTCGAGGTGGAATATGTAGTAGCGACGCAGCAATGTCCAGACTGTGCCAAATCATATACCCACAATACCTGGCGGGCGTCGGTGCAGGTGCGGCAAAAGGTGCCTCACAAGCGAACGTTCCTCTACCTCGAACAGCTCATCCTCAAGCACCATGCACACAAGGACACGATCAACATCAAAGAAACGAAGGACGGATTGGATTTCTTCTTTGCACAGAGGAACCATGCCGAGAAGATGGTTGACTTCCTCTCTTCCGTTGCTCCTGTGAGGGTCAAGAAATCGCAGGAGCTCATTTCCATGGACGTCCACACTTCGACGAAATCCTACAAGATCACTTTTTCCGTTGAATTAATTCCCATCTGCAAGGACGATCTTGTGGCGCTCCCGCTGAAATTGGCCCGATCGTTAGGAAACATTGCTCCTCTGACGCTTTGTTACCGTGTCGGCACCTCAATCAACCTCCTCGATCCCAATACCCTTCAGACGGCCGATGTACCTACACCTGTGTACTGGAGATCGCCGTTCAAGAATCTGGCGGATGTGCAAGATCTGGTGGAGTTCATTGTCATGGACATTGAACCTATTGGAGAGTCCAATGGTCGGTTCTACCTGGCCGAGGCGACTGTAGCGCGTGCATCCGACATGGGCGTGAACGATACTACCTACTTCTGCCGGACACATCTCGGTGGTGTGCTCCGTGTTGGCGATTCCGCGTTGGGCTATCACTTGACCGGTGCCAACTTTAATGATCCCAATTTTGAGGCCATTGAGCAGAGCAGCCAGTATGGGTCCACGGTTCCGGATGTCATACTCGTCCGGAAATACTATGCACGTAAGAAGAAGCCCAAGCGGAACTGGAAGCTCAAGCGTATGGCCCGGGAAGAGGAGGAGCCTAGCCGGCGACAGGATCAGGAACGCCTGGAGGCCGATTTCGAAATGTTCCTGCGCGATATTGAAGAGGACCAGGAACTCCGCAGCACGTTAGCGCTGTATAAGGCCAAGAGCGATAAACGCCGGACGGAGAAGATGGAGGGTATTGAGGGAGCCGATACGGGCGCAGCTGAAGATGAAATGGATGAAGATAGCGAGAGCGAGGATGATGATGTGCCCAAGATCAGCATGGATGAACTGCTGGATGAGTTTGATGAGTTGAACGTGGATGATGAATAAATTCATCCAATGGTAATGAAAAAAAAAAGTATTTGCATGGTTTCACAGCACACGGACAACGGCGTTTTACGATGATTCTATGACGTGTTGGGCAGGATATTGATTCTTCGATTGAAAAGTATATGTATAGATGTGCTTATGAACATACTGGGATTGCAAAATTCTACATATGCTGGACTACATGCACATGGTATCTATAATAACCGAGTAGAGTACACACTAAAACAAGGATATCATCAAAAGATCTTCCCCAGCACTCTCTTCGTATCCTCTCCAAGAGAGTTGACATCTTTGTCCGCCTTGGTCCGGACTTCATTCTGCTTGAACACCCGGCGAATTTCCAGCTCAGGCGCGTCATCCTCCGCGCCCGAGTCTCCCTTTTTGGCTTTCTTCTTCTCCTCGCGCTTCTTCCGGATGCCCTCGACGACTTTACCCTTCTCCACACCGGCCAGGAAAACCTTGTCCTCCTTCCGCGCGCGCGCATCCTCGATCCGCCGCCGGGCTTCGCGCTCCGAGCGCTCCCGCTGCACCTGCTCCATCAGATCATCCCACTTGAAGCCCTTGAGGTACTTCATGTTCCAGACGTCGTCGTGGTACCAGCCACCCTTGCGCCCGCCGACGATGTTCGCGTTCAGCGTCTCCGCGCAGATCTTGGCTGTCTTCTTCGACGCGAACTCCACCCAGCCGTCCGTGTACGTCTTCCGCCGGTTGCTACGCTTGGTGCCGCTGGTCGAGGGCACCGCTGGCGTGAGAAAGACCCGGTTGATGGGCCCGAACCCGCGCTGGAGCAGCATCGTCTTGAGCGCAGACGGCTTGAGATAGGGCGGAAGCGACGAGAGATAAATCACGCCCGTTTTGTTCTTCTTGGGCGGTTTTTTGTCCAGCGGTTTGATGGGTTTTTGCTTCGATTTGGATTTCGAGGTCGAGGTCGATGACGGAGAGGAAGAGGGGTGCGGGGAGGAGTCACCACCATTCTCTTGTGCATCATCGCGGTTGGTATCTTCTTGTCGACCTTCCCCATCTTGATTATTATCTTCCCGATCTTCCTCCCCATTTTCACTGTCCGTAACGTTGTCATCGTGGTCACTGTCATTGTCGTCGTCGACAGCTAGCACCTTCCGCCGCTTGGCTGCCCGGCCCTTGGACTCCTCTGCAGCCTCGGAGTCGTAGCCCCGATCGCTTTGTTCTCCATCGCTCGAGTCAATGTCGAGGTATTCGTTCCTTTTCCGCGTCGCCATGGCTGTGGTTGTAAATGTTGGTGTGAGAGTGTACAGAAGGTCGTGACCAGAAACAAGCCTATTATTTTTGGAGAGAGACAAACAGCCGCAAACAGCTGCAGCAAATTATCACGTGGTCCGTGCGTTCTTATCGATCGGATGGAATAATGAAATTCTTTGGCTTGGGCGGAGCGGAGAACATAATTTCCGAAGCAATACATACTTACAACCCAAATAGGACCTTTTTTATTGTATCATTTAGGGGAAATAACGCCCTTAAGCTAGGGACATTCCACTCTGTCTTTTGAATACATTCCTTTCTTCTTTGCTAATATTAAGACCACCTTTTATCCTTAGCTAGCATCGCTTATTGAATACTTTTTGTGGGGGGGGGGATCTAAATCAGAACAAGGAGGTGCCACATATGATCTACTCTGTGATTAGCAAGCGGTGTTTGTGACTATCGCATGGTCATATTTAAACTGCAGAAATACCAGGAGGATCTAGGGGAAATAAGAACATTGGAAGAGGGTATTAAACCAGGAAGATGTGGACAGTTGAATACCTGGTGTTTTTATGAGCAAGGACAGGGCCTAACCAAATTGGGACCGGATGAAGCAGCTTCAAAGGCAAATCAGACTGCTCATCCTCCTCCTCACGAATGAACCGGGAGATTGACGGATTTATGAAGCGTTCTCTATAACTAGAAATATTGTCTGCTGTTTTGTAAAATTCGAATCTGCTACACACGGTTCTGCTAAACGATGCTTCTGCATCTGTGGGGCACTTCTCCAGTCTACAATACATACTTGGACGCTTGAAAGCGCTCATCGTCGCGTCCCATTCATTCATTGACCAAGACTCACTGATGGTTCATTAGACCACTTTGTGATGATTTGCTCCTGTCTACCTCTTGAAGAAACAGAGTCTTCGTTTCTCTCAATCGGAAGCACTCGTTGTCGATTCAATGGCTCCGGAGAGCATGTGAGTAACTGCTCTGTTCCCAGGCAGAGAAACTGCCAGTCCATCTCCGTGTCGGCAATCTTCAAATCATCCAACTCAAAGAGCAGATCCTTGCGGAGTCGAGCGAACCAGTATGCATCCGGGATCTGCCATCCAAAGGCACGGAGGACATTGGGGATGTCTTCGCAACCCAGCCGGTCCAGGATCATATATTCCGTATCAAGCGGGAAAGGACGAGAGGTGGTGAGGCGTTCGACGGCCCGAAACAGAGGGCGCCATCTTCTCGTCCTTCGTTTCATCGGTTCCCTGAGTCTGCGTTGGAGGCCTTCGTCAATGAGCGCACGGAGGGCCGGGATCTTGACGGGATCGCGGAATGCAAAAGTCTCTTCCGTCAACGCCTCCGCCCATTTCTCCGGATGCTCCCAGGGAATGAAGCCGCGGTCATAAAGTGAGAAGTCAGAACGATCCCATCTTTGACGGAGAACGTGAATTAACACTTCTAGCTGGTTCTCTGCACGCGGACCGAGGAGCCTTTCGATCAAATCCCAGCAACGGGCGTGGATCAGACAACCATACGGATATTGAAGTTTCTTAGGATAATGAAAACGGGCAGCATGGACCTTGATGGTCTTGTTTGATCGACCTCCTGAGTGAGGATACCCAATCAACGCTCGATTTCTGTCCCGAGGTACTTGGAAGATTATTTGACTGTCCTGACATTGGCAAACGCCTGAAAGTTGATACTGCGGCTCTCCTGAGTCTTCTTCTTTACTGATAATGACTATTCGCCTTCTTCTTCAGCATCTAGCTTCTGTAGCTGTGCAGGAAGATCACTTACTCACCCGGATGAAACTGGTCCATACCCATGGATTGCTGAAGAAGATTTTGTTGAAATCCGACACACTGCAGTGGATTCTCCAAGGACAGAAGTATGGGCCACCTCTTGGAGGGGGGGCATTATCGCTGTCGTCGGAATCATAAGCGAAGACGTCCTCGCTCTCTACTGAGAGCTCTGTCCCGCAGGCACAGCAATAATCCATAGTTTTCGGCCAACTGACAATGATCAAGTTATGAGCGTATTGATTAGAGGACAGGCGTTGACTTTGTCTGTTGGGCAGATTCGAGTCATGTATTTTATCTTGGGATGATAATTCTCGTTTAATCAGGTTCACTTCAGGTCTAGATTCACTGAGCCAATGACGCCCTAATTAGTCCTTCTTTGCAAATTGACTAAGTACAGAACCAGGAAGATAAACTTTCAAAAAAAAAAACTTCCGTTCCACCATGGTAAGTTAATGGTTATCCCTAATGTATTTCAAAATGTTCTGTACTCGTCTACACTGTCTTCCAGTGTAGAATAGATCTCTTTCGTTATTCACCGCGACCAGACTTCCTGTAGCGAGCTCGTACTCCACAAACTGGACGTATCTCCCTACCGCGATAGCCCCATAAACACGACTGTTGTTTCTGTTGCAGATGGCTGCCAGGTACCTCTGAAACTGGGCTTGCCATTATCCCAAACACCGTCGGCACCCTCGTGCTTCATCAGTAGAACTTTGGAGGTTTCAATCATGTCTGTCATCTCCTGGTTCAATTGCCGTTGCCACCATTGCATCGCAAGGTTCAAACTCCTTTGTCAGCCTCTAAGCGTCGCATGAGTTCTGACTTGTTGCCCTTCGTGGACAAGCCCCGTTTCCCTAACTCCTGTTCCAGGAGCTTCAGTGAGGCAGTGTTGGCCATCACTTTGCATTGTACAATCATGAAATGGCACTTCCTGACAGAGTTGTTTGCTTGCTGTCGATAGTGCACCACGTGCAAGTCGGAGAATCCTTGACGGTTCTTCTCCTCGGGTCGGATGATGTAGTTGTTTTCAGGCCTGAAATGCCATGGCATTCCATATGCCCGCAACAGTGCCCTCGCTGTCATCCCTCCGCAGACGATCGTATCAGCGGCTGAAAGATTTGTCCAAGTGAACAAGGTGATTATCAAGGTCCCTTCGAAAATACCACGTAGTCATCGACGTATCCTTTGAAGAAATTCGTGGAGATCGCGAATATTGTCATCGACCTGACGTTGTACATACAGTACGTAGGCGATACTATTGATGGCGAATACCATTGGAGCGATTTTGAAGACTCCCCGGCCTCTGTGTGATATGACGGCGACAAATTTCCGCAGTATGCCTGCCACCCCGTAGAGCTAAAGTCGCTCAGCTATTTAGATTCTTTTAACGTCTCAGTGAAATTTCATACCGTGTTCGCAGTAGGCCCATGGCGAGGAATTTGATGAAGATTGGGATTGGGATTTGCAGCAGAGATCTTCAGACGGGATATTTTCTGGAAGTCTTATAGAGATATGTAGGTGAGATAAGCGGAATTCGCAGTTGCTTGCTTGTATCTGTAGATTTGTGATGTTTTATTTTCCAGGAGGGGTTTTGAAGAAAGTACTGTACCACCTCTGGAGAGATTTATATATTGCAAAATAATACCCATCACAACAGGAAATTCATAATAGCGATCAGTAACTGTATGGCAAAAATTCACAAACCCCTAGAATAGTCGAGTCCTGCAGTGACTGCTCCGGCAGTGACTGCTTCGAGCAGGATCGATTTAATCAGTGAATAAAGGAAAATCGACGAGCGTTGTTCTACTAATATGTCTAACACGATCAGTAAATTTCTTGCTTCCCTCGACCAGGTTGAGGAGAAAAAATGCCCAGAATTACCAACAAAGGCCTGATTCGGGGACCCCCTGCTTTATGGCTTTGTTGCGAAGCATTTCGGTCGGTAATTGCCGGCTCTTTTATCTCACTCCCAGAATAGATTCCGCATGCTTCGGTATGATGAATTCTCCCATATTCTAGAACATGTAGTTCAAGTAAGCAAGCAAGCCGTCTTCCACCACCTTCATCAGGCTTTACACTACAAACCATATTAATCCTTTACCATGCTGTGGTCTGCCATAGTTGTTTCTACAATTCTTGCTATATTCCCTACGATAACCCTTATACAACTGTGCGAGAGTAGACTTACCTAGTTAGGAAGGTACAGTACACAGTACCTACCCAAAAAGGGTAATCTACATATGCCGGTAAGGCAGCAAATCAGATGGGCCGAATTATGCTTAGTCATCTGCAAAGTCTGGCTCAGGGATATTCTTTTATATACAGCAGTATGGGTACAGAGTACCTGGATGGACTAATAGACTATGGAGTTACCTGCATAAAATAAAATACTTGTATTAGCTAAAATCGATCNTTGGATACGGAGGCAGATATTGTTATTCCCCGATCAAAAGTCCTTGCTCTTAACAAAGTTTACTCCGTACGGAGTAATTAAGTTAGGTAAGGTCATTAGCAATCATCTACTGCTCCGTACATGCATGATACACAGTCCAGTGATCATACCCGCGTCTCGCCAACCAAGGATCTAATCGATGGCTTGCAGATGTCCCGGACATGGAACTAATTTGGCTTGTCTGTCTGCATCGTACATCGGCCGTTGCGCATCGGCCGTTACGTATTCTCTTCCGCCCCTCCTTCCCCACTGCAACCTAGGTACGTATGTATGTACCTACCTAAGTAGGTAAGTAGGTAGCATTTTCAGATAACCTGTAAAAGTCAGCAACATGTGTTGGGCAGATCATGGAGAGAAAATGCGAGGGCGGCAATGCCAATGAGCAATTGATCCGATGTGAAAGTTTCGACTGCTCGCATCTGCATCTGCGTCTGCATCGACATCTACATACGTGTAATGTATGCGCCGCAATTAGGCGAACAGCCCTGCTTGTCCACCAATTACGGACTTGCAGTCATGTTGCAATTAGCCAACAACTACTTGCTTCTACCGCTGGCAGGTCCACTTTACTAATGATCTCCGAGCTTGAAAGGAAAAGACCTCCTTCCAATCTGCTTGAACAAATTAGGCGCGTTGGTTTGTCTGCCTATTGATGTACTGTACATACCCCGATGGAGTACTCCGTACATGGAATGGGGATGTGTTCTCGAACCGCATCCTTCCGCATTTGCCTTGCCTTCCGTCCTAATTAATAACGGTAGAATACCTACCCTACCTAAAACCTGGATCATGATATCCACCCCGCAGGCATCTTTTTTATCTGTGCTACAATGCTATCCTATCACCTTTCTGTAGTTGTTCGTTTGTGCGTCCGTTTCGCAGGATTCCTGGTCAAGTTGCTTCCTCGGAGACCAACGCACATACATTC